>NW_003533104.1:9173-10381 GCF_000181795.1 Trichinella spiralis
ATCCTTTCATCACCCCAAATGCACGCCTGCGTGAAGCATGCTTCAGTTGCGGCGAAACAGCGATTCTAGATCAGTTGTGGCGCAAGTGGTGTCAAGGACCAAGGAAGTGAACCGCCGCTGTGTGATCTGCTAACGTTCAGCAGTAGCTCCGTTCGATCCAAAAATGAGTGACCTGCTGGCAAAGAGAATTACACTAGTTGGCCTTTTTGTATACGTTAGAATAAACAACAAATGCAAATTCTGTTAGTGCTTATTGCTTTTTTTCACCATTTAGTTACCATACCATTATTTATTACGTGTTATTTCAGCTTTGCACTGAACCTGAACTTCATATTCACTTGGCAATGCAAAATGGAATATATCATTGTTAAGAGTATTTTGTAAATATTACTACATTAATAATTGAAAATTTAACAAAATTTTGGGCTGTTCAATAAAAATAATATGCAATTAGTTTTCATTATTGATAATCAGGAATGGTGCTTCGCCGCATATCAATTGCAGTTTAAAGTTCTACACTAATAATGTTTACTTTAAAATGCAACAGACATAAAGGCAGCGTTGAAAATTCGAACTTCAGTTTAAGGCGTGTCGTCACTCTGAGCGCATAGTAAAGCACTCAATCTCCGTAATCTGTAGCCAACGACGAGAAAATGGAAAGGACTGAAAACCACCAAGAAACGGTAAAATTTTCAAAAATTGACATGTAATTTGAAAATAATTTTAATAATTTGTTTGTTTTTAATTCAGTTTCGCGAGGTTGGTTTGGAAATGCTGAAGTTGGATGATGACCAACTGAAAGATTATGAGAAACAGGTTAAGCCGAATGATGAGGATATTGAAGAGACCGGCCAGGATGAACAAGCCATGGAAACGGATGCTGAGAACAATTCTAACAGCGTGATTGAAAATAAATGTGAACTGACGGTTAGTGAAAGTCGACAACGTTCTATGCTTGATGAAGAGAAAAAAGCTGGAGAATCTGTTACAAACATCAATGCGGATAAGGTGAACGAAAGCGTATTTGAAGGGTCGCCAGATGGAAATGGACAGTCCAGTAGCCGTAACGAAAGCACAAGTTATGTATGATACAGCGCCTGAAACCACCAATGAACAGACGGATGAAAATATTGGATGCATCCTCAAATGGAGTGTTAGTGACGAATAGATGTGATCGTCAAATATCCCATATTTGTCCGCTTTCCTTT
>NW_003533104.1:10391-11487 GCF_000181795.1 Trichinella spiralis
CGGGAAACAGTCCCTGAGCTGACAGATGTGGAAGTGATGCGGCAGAGAAAAAGTGGATAAAGCATGTGGCAAGGGAGACCAGGGGAAGTCTCATGATGAGAGTGGTCTGGCAGTTCATCCCGTTCCTCGACGAAGACGGCATGATGAGGTTCACTGGTCGCCTCCAACGATCAAACCTGCCGAAAGAAACCAACCAATCAATACTGCTTTCGCCTGACTGTTGCGACGGCACGTAAACGTCATATTAGATCCTTCATCACCAAATGCACGCCTGCGTGAAGCATGCTTCAGTTGCGGCGAAACAGCGATTCTAGATCAGTTGTGGCGCAAGTGGTGTCAAGGACCAAGGAAGTGAACCGCCGCTGTGTGATCTGCTAACGTTCAGCAGTAGCTCCGTTCGATCCAAAAATGAGTGACCTGCTGGCAAAGAGAATTACACTAGTTGGCCTTTTTGTATACGTTAGAATAAACAACAAATGCAAATTCTGTTAGTGCTTATTGCTTTTTTTCACCATTTAGTTACCATACCATTATTTATTACGTGTTATTTCAGCTTTGCACTGAACCTGAACTTCATATTCACTTGGCAATGCAAAATGGAATATATCATTGTTAAGAGTATTTTGTAAATATTACTACATTAATAATTGAAAATTTAACAAAATTTTGGGCTGTTCAATAAAAATAATATGCAATTAGTTTTCATTATTGATAATCAGGAATGGTGCTTCGCCGCATATCAATTGCAGTTTAAAGTTCTACACTAATAATGTTTACTTTAAAATGCAACAGACATAAAGGCAGCGTTGAAAATTCGAACTTCAGTTTAAGGCGTGTCGTCACTCTGAGCGCATAGTAAAGCACTCAATCTCCGTAATCTGTAGCCAACGACGAGAAAATGGAAAGGACTGAAAACCACCAAGAAACGGTAAAATTTTCAAAAATTGACATGTAATTTGAAAATAATTTTAATAATTTGTTTGTTTTTAATTCAGTTTCGCGAGGTTGGTTTGGAAATGCTGAAGTTGGATGATGACCAACTGAAAGATTATGAGAAACAGGTTAGTCGAACGATGAGATATTGAATAGACCGGCC
>NW_003533105.1:0-7668 GCF_000181795.1 Trichinella spiralis
TAGCCTGATTGAATCACAAAACAAACCCCAGACAATCGTTTCGAACGTTTATTCCACCGAGCAATTAGCAACCGCCACAACAAATCACAACTAGACCGATCTGGAACAACATTCGCCCACGCACGCACACATTCGCCCACGTCACGTGCCTACCGTACTCCGCCTTGAATCTTCAACTTTAAACTATACTACTGTATACGAGTGCAACAGCGACGTGGTTCGTGATCAGTTCCGTATTTCCTCCTCTTCTTCCGTTGACTATGGGAATAGAGCAGATGTCATCAGTTAGCCGGGCCGTTACAATAGGAATGAAACGAACGTGAATACAAACTAATTTTCCACAAAAATGAAGGTATGTATTAATAAATCGTGCAGATTACAGATAAAGGTTATGCGCTTAAGGTGCAAACCATTGTTTAAACGCGTTCCACATCACATCTGCATACTGAACAGTTCTACAGTAAGCGTAATAATGAAGTTCGAACTACAGTACATTTTTGAAATCAATAAATTGCATTTTTGAATTTCACAATTACAGTTCAGTTTTATTTTAAAAATATCAATGCTGAAGTAAATTATTTAATAAATTATACTTAGCACGATTTAAAAATTGTTTTTATAGGCATTTTGAAATCAGAGTTTTAACTCGTGAAATTTCGGATGAGCAAAACATTAACGAATCTTAATAACTGAATTGTTTATATTATTATGATTGTTACCGCAATAATGGATGAATAATTCATTTTAGTTTGTTCCGAAGTATTGACTATTTATTGTTTATTGATCAGCGTTTATTGCGAAAAGTTTTTTCAAAAAATTCAACTACTTTTATTGCAATTCTATTTCGTAGCCTGTTTCTTATGACATAACCTATTTCGTGTTTATTCTTTTGTTCTTGTTTTATTTTATTTTGTATTCTATTCTAATACAAATTTTCCATGGTAGAGAAAAATCAAAGTTTTGAGAAGCTGATTTGGTTAAAGTCAGTGATGTTCCATTGATAGTTTATAAGTTTTCAAATGAACGCCATACTAGCTCAGTGCCCTAATTCACGCTTAGTAAACACACGTCCATTTCCAGGTAACTTTATGATAATTTGACGATGAACACTGCCGATGGCATTCTACTGAAAGCATTATGTGCCATTCAAATCAGAAGTGATTTCCTATATGTAAAACTGTTTTCATTATGAGCAGGCAATTGTTATATAATTATTTGCTGACGAATATTGGCCTAACTGCTGCTTTAGGTAATTTGCTCATTTTTGTTGCTTCACATTCACATATCCGTTGAGAATATTGGAATGCAGATACGATCAAACAACGACCATCAGTTGGACTGTTTCACGGATCTACGTTTGTTTCATTCCTCATCACCAGTATGCCATTTCTCAGGTAGGAAGTTTTACGTATATGCGGGTTTTTCTTTACCTTTTTTGTATCTTTCATATACTTTTCGCATACACACTGCGTCAATCATGGCCAGGTTTATCAACTCTAATAGCAGTTCAGTTGCAACTTTTTCATTTCAAAATAAAACTTTCTCATCACGATATGGCTGCAGCATCAGCTGATACTTAACACTGGTCATTTGCTTTACAGGGCTGCTTCTGATTGACAGATCAAATTTGTTTTGCGCTAAATGTTACCTTCCACTTTAGACCGTTGATAATATCACTATTACACAGTACTTTCTTAAAGCCAGTGCTGAAGAACCCTATGAGGTCACTTTATTAGGAAGAACGCGGATACATATAAATGCATTTCTTTCCCATCATTGAGAAAATACCTTCTTCACCATAACAGATGTACTTCCCAGATGTAAAATACTGATAAATAAAAAAACAACCTCTCAATCTTATGCGTGAGGATTGTGTGAAGGAAAGCAATAGATATTCTAACAGCATTTACTTCTTTCATACGGGTGTTTGTTCTTCCTGCATTCTCCTCTTTCTTCTGCGACTACAACGTTGTGTTTTCTGATTGACGATGCTAATCAGTGTCCTTAAAAGCTCAAAGAACAACATGGATAGCCATAATCTGTAGGAAATTCCCAAACTTGCCCCTGCTTTCAGATGAAAGGAGAGCGCTGGAATGTTGTGGATTTGATTAAATAATAACGTTCTTTTTGGGAAACGTTCACAGCGATACGGGCGATTAATTTATCTTACTATAGCCATCAATTGAATTAAAGTACGCTATTTTGCTGTTCAGTAATAATTAATATTTGCTTATTTAACGTGTTTATTATATGTCTTTGCTTTCTTAAAATCAAATAGTTCGTGGATTATCATCATCATTTTATTGGCTTTTTAATTTATTTAGCTTTCAATTAAGACCAAATGTACGGCTATTTGAATGTATTTTCCATTTGTATGCAGTGTTGAATACCACGCTGCTCAATAAGCATAAAATGTAATAGATGGCCGTAAAAATTAAATGCTGATGCTATGAAATAACTTGACTCAGTACAAATTAATGGGCTAATGCATTGTATCTGATCGAATTTTTCAAGTAATCGAACTGTAAGTTCAGGAAAATCAATTCCGTGGTTCTAGAAAAGCGCTAAAAAATATTTAATGCTGTGTAGAGAATTGAAAACAGTACTGTGTCACATTTAAGTATGTAAATTTTGAATATTCCGCAATCGACGATTTTTTGAGAAATTTGGCGAAATTGATACTATTGGAATTTGACATTTTTAGAAGAGAAAAACCGATGCAATACACGAGAGTTGAATTTAAATTTGCCAATTTTGACTAATTTTTATCTTTGAAGAGCAATTAATCAAACAGTTGCGAAAATGAGAATTTTAATTTTTAACGATTCTGTAATCCATAACCGAAGATCAAGAGCAATTGCTATTTAAATAAACCACCGTTCTTTGTGGTTATTCTTCTTTTTTCCCATGTAAATCTTTACAGAATGATATATTGTTCATATAGATGTAACCCATATTTTTTATGCCGTTTTATTACATTCCCCTTATAATCCCATTTTGTTTTACTCTTTTGTCAATATCTCGGGAAATACGCAATGAAGAAGAGCATGGATACATTTGCCTAAATTCGGAACTTTTTCCTGACCCATGTATACAGATATTAGTAATTTTCAGTGAAAAATATATTTCTCGACAATTTCAAAATTTCATGGGTAGCAGACTTCGTTGTTTTTAGAGGAACGACCGAAACTTCATTTTAAAAATCTTAGTTTTCTTTTTTGGTATGAATTAAATGTGGAATGTTCTAGTGTTATGTAGAGTTTCATCCAAAAAAGTTTACAATTTGGGGTATAAATGTACTCTAAATTCGGTACACTGCTTACCGTAATGCACAGGAATGTTGAACATCTGTAAATCTCTTACTGCTGAAACAGGGACTTCCAATTAATGCACATAAAACATTTATCACCTCGATTGCATTAGTTTTCTATTGATTCATCTCCTGTTAGCAATAAGTTGAAGTGAATTTCTCCACATATTACTGTTAAAAATTTATTAAAACCTGCTTTTCTTAACGTATTCCTCGCAACTTTCGTCATTCCTTAAAACAAGCAATTTATGGAATGTCACCCCCATTATCGGTTTCATAATTCATTTACCTTTTCATTGATGCCAAATGTATCGATATTTGATTTCATCTTTGCTTTCTATGCAATGTTACATACCGCTTTGCAACATGACCATGATACGTAATAAATAGCGATAAAAATTAAATGTTAGTGCTGTAAAATTAAATAAATTTGCAATGCAGGATAATTGAATTGTCTGTTGCATTGCATCAGATGGAATTTTTCAAGTAATCGAACTGTAAGTTCAGGAAAATCAATTCCGTCGTTCTAGAAAAGCGCTACAAAGTATTAAATGCTTTGTATATAATTGAAAGCAGTACTGTACCACATTTAAGTATGTAAATTTTCAATAGCCCGCAATCGATGATTTTTTGAGAAATTTGACGGAACTGCCGATTTTTGAATTTTTCATTGTTAGAAAAGAAAAACAGATGTAATGCGTAAGAATTGCATTGAAATTTGTTAATTTTGACTATTTTTTATCTCCGCAGAGTATTCACCCAAAAAATTGCAAAAATAAGAATTTTAAGTTTTAAAGATACTGTAATGCATAAACGCAAATGAAGAGCAATTGCTATTTAAATAAGCCACTGTTTTTTGCGGTTATTCTTCGTATTTTATACTTAAATTTTTGTAGAATGATACAAAACGCATATCTATGTAACTCCTATGTTTTATGTGTTTCTATTTCATTCCCCTTATAATCCCATTCCATGACTCACTTATTTGTCAATATCTCCAGAAATACGCAGTGAGGAACAGTGAAAATAAGTTTGTATATATTCGGAATATTTTCCTGATCAATAAAAATCGAAATGAGTGAGTTTCTGCGATAGAAATTTTTTCTCAAAAATTTTTCAATTTCGTGTACTGTAGATTTGGTTGTTTTTTTCGAAAAATGGCGAAAATGTTTTTTTTCAAAAATCTATGTGTTTCTGATTGTCAGGAATTTACGGTGGTGTGATCCAGTTTTGTCCAGAGTTTCATCGAAAATGGTTTACTAGGTGTGGTACAAATGGCCTCTATATTCGGTACATTGCTTACCGTAATACGTAGGAAGGTTGACAATCTGTAAATCTCTTTAAACTCGACCATTACTTCCAAATTATGTGCATGTATTATTTTTCACTTCGAATGCGCTAGTTTTCTCAATCATTTATTATTTAGCTTTCAGTAGAATGGAATTTTTCGACATATGTTTCTTAAAAATTTATTAATACCTGCTTTTCTTATCGTATGCGAATTATCTCTTTGCTTTTTTGAATATAAGCCATTCGTGGAATATCACTGCTGTTATCGGTTTAGCTTTTTAATGATACTAAATATGTGGGCATTTGATTCCGTTGTCTCTTTCGATGCAATGCTCTGTACCGCTCTGCATAATGAGCATGAAAAGTAATCACCCGCATTAGAAATTAAATACGAATGCTATAAAATTAAATAAATGCACAATTTGAGGTCAAATGAATGTGCTACTGCTGAGTATTTATTCGAATTTGTCGAGTTATCTAAATGTAAATTCACGAAAACCATTTCTGTGGTTCTCGAAAAGCGCTAGAAATTATAAAATGGTTTTGTTGATAGCTCCAAGCGATATTGCACTTGTCATAAGTGTGAAAATTTTCAGTATTCCGCTGACAATGATTTTTTTGAGAACTTTTACAGAATTGCTGGTTTCTAAATGTGACATTAATGGGACAGAAAATCTGCCATGTTGCATAAAAATTGCATTTCAATCTGATTATTTTGAATAATTCAGATCTTTTGGAGATCAATGATAGTTGTTTGGAGAGTTGCAGAAGAAACTGCACGGTAGTTGCGGAATAAGTGTTCGTTGAATTTGGTACAAGGAGTGCTGATAAGTTATGTATGATAAATTTAATGAGAAATCAAAAAATTGCATAAAGAAAAATTTTAATTTTTAAAGATGCAGTAATGCATAAACGAAAACGAAAAGCAATAGCATCTGAAATTGGCCAGTTTTTTATTGAAATTCTTTGCTTTTCTTACGTAAATGTTTATCATTCACGTATTGTGCATATTCTGGCGACCCGTATATTTTGTCTTTTTATTTTATACCCCTTATAATCGCATTGCAAGTTTCAGTTTTTTGTCGATATCTAGAAAAATACACAATGAGAATAAGTGCGGAAAAGTTTGTATGTGTTCTGATATTTTTCCTCATCAATACAAACCGATATTAGTAATTTTCAGAGAAAAACTTTTTTCAAAAATTTCGAAATTTTGTGGACTGGTTTCGTGGATTTAAATATTGTTGAAAATTGCAAACAATACTGTGGTAGATATAAGTATGTAAATTTTCAATATTCCGCATTCGATGATGTTTTGAGAAATTTTACAGAATCTCCGGTTTCTGAATGTGACATTAATAGGACAGAAAATCTTCCATGTTGCTTAAAAATTGCATTTCAATCTGATTATTTTGAATAATTCAGGTTTTTTGAAGATGAATGATAGTTGTTTGGAGAGTTTCAACAGAAACTGCACAGTAGTTATCGGAATAAATGCCCTTTGAATTTGGTACAAAGAGTGCTGATAAATTTCCAGTCATTTCCCAATCGATTCTAATCGTTTCAATTCAATGCATATCTTTTTTGGAGAAAAAGGGATTCACAGACCATTATTTCACTTTTGAGGATCTAATTTATCATTATTTTTAGTCTATTTTTATTATTGTGATAAAGTAAAGTATAAATTAATTGTTCAATGCACGAAGTTTCGATAAATGTATCTATTTATAAATTTCAGTTCAAACCAGTTTTCTACGATGTTTCTCTTTAACATTTATTAATACATAATTGTAGTAAGGGATGCCATATTTAACTTTGCTTAATTACAAAAATAAGTGTTACAGAATAGATTGCGATGCACCATTTTAGTATTGAATTAGCTTCTCAATTATACCAAGCCTCTACCTATTTAAGTTGATTTCATTTCGTTGTCTAACACTGCTTTCATGCTGCATATCAAAGATTTTAATTGTTCTAATTCCTGAAAACAGTTTATTGTAAATGCAATAAAAATGAACAAATGAACAAACATCTTATCTTATCGGAGTGATGAATTTATGCACTCCTATGTTTAAAACTATTCATAAATTTTTCTTCCTGCAGTAGTGTTCGTCCACTGATATCCGCTTCAATAATTCTTCTAAATGAAATGCCTTTTTTCCTGACTTTGCCATCTATTTGCAATTTTTCCGATGCTTTTTATTGTTTTACTGTTTCCGATGTCCTCAGTTTCCCCTGTTCTTCAGTGTCAGATCAGTTTTCAAAATTCCTTATTATGTGATTACTCATTTATATATAGCAATCTTTGTTGTCTAGACGTTGTCAGCTATGAAGTATTGGATATTGAAGATGTACTGCAAAGTTTAGATAGTTGGCCAATGGGTGTTTGTTCAACTGTTGGCATAGACTCTAGTGCTACTTATATATGGCATAGCTAATTTAACGCAGAAAGGCACTGAATTTAACGCATTTCCAGGTGAACAGAGTATGTTTATGTTAATTTGATGATGAACCCTGCCTACGGCATTATGCTTGACGCATTTGGTGCCATTCAAATCCGGAAGCAATTTTCTATATAAAGCTGTGTTTATTTTTCAGTGGTTATTATATAATTATTGGCGGACTAGTGACGTTTTCATTATTGAGCTGCGTAACTAGCCGACTTGCTGTGCTTCCCCTCAGCCAATGCGTTCTAAATGTTGGCGGAAAAAGTCATCAGACCGCATGCATCGTTTGGTAACTTTATCATTTCTGCATTTGATTCATACTTCATCACCAACATGACAGCTTTCAGGTAGGATGTTTTTAATATTTGCTGGTTTTTTGTTGCTTTTATTTTTTTTCATACACTTCTCCGCCTATGCTCAGCGTTAAACATGGTAAGTTTTGGCAAACATAATAGAAGTTTAATTGCATCCGTTCTCAGTTCACTAAATCATCTTTTTAAATAATGTTCAGAACCGACCTCGTTTTATTGATTCTTTGATGAAATATTTCGTTTATTCTCCATTGACTTTTCCCATCTTTAATGAGAAATCTGAACAGGATAGCAGATGTGATCCTCAGAG
>NW_003533106.1:0-5551 GCF_000181795.1 Trichinella spiralis
CTACTACTACTGCTGAATGCACTAGTGCTACAAAGTGTGTTGTTGTGCTGTGCTGTGCTGTGCTGCATGTGAAGTTTAGCTTGTAATTTTTGATCAGTCGACCCTTGACTATGTTAATTTATTACTGAATTGACTTTTCAGAAGCGGATCAAAGCAGGCTGGGATCGAGATTCGGTTCTGTCGGATTGAAGCATCGAAACAACGCCTCGTTGAGTCAGTCCATGCTGGCCGGCTTCCAGATTTCAAGCCGACCGTTCGACGAGATGCAGCGAAGTACGCTTGATTTGCTGTTGCTCGACCGTGGTCAAGAGAGCCAGGCGTTGCCGGTCGGAGAGCCAGCAGTAGTAGGTCAGGCGACGGATGGTCTTTTGAAATTGGCCAAAAAGGATCCATTTGACCAACAGTTGCCCTCACCGATCAGAGAGGAAGATGAAAACGATTCGCCTATGCCAACGTTGAACTGTTCGAATAAGTATACAATAATACTCGGAAATGATGGATTCTTTTTTTATTTGATAAAGTTAAATCAGTTGATAAATTTATTTTCAGTTCGACAAAACAAGGCGGCAGATTGTTGAGTCGCATAAGCAGGCTTGAATCTTCTCGACGTAGAAATGACAAACTGTCGGTTGAACAACATCCCCACCCTCACCAGCAGCAGCAACAACATCCAACCGCATATCAAATGATGCACATGAGCTATTGTGCAGTTGAAAAGACGGACAAGGAGAACAATCCTGCGACGTTTGGTTCGAATTTACCGATAGCAAGCGCCGTTTCAACGCCGACCATTGCCAGCGTGACGCCCATAGCTTCGTCATGCAGACCAACCAAAAATGGACCACATCGCCATTCGTTGGACACCGGTCAGGCAGAGCTTTCCTCGGATGGCAGTTCCAAGCCGTCTGTCCTGTCGAGAAGTCGAGGCAGCAAAGAGATCAATCGATCGCAGGTAGAATTTTTGTAATTTTTCTTTTGCATTATTATACTGTAAGTTATGTGACGAATTGAAATTGGTCTTGAATTTTTTTTTCTTCTCTTGTATACTGTCGTTGCTGAAAAGTAGAAATTTGAATGTTGTTCATTTATACACGAAAATGATCACTGTGGGGCAGAGTGGAATTTCCGATATTCAGCGAATGAATGAAATTATTGACGAGAAAAAATATTTTTGAAATTGATCACGAAGGTCGTCTCTTTGCTCACTGTTTGAACAGACACTGTCAATGTGTACATGTGGCAGAAATGGAAAACCAGAATTTCGCTTGTCTACTTCAAATAACGCAACGCTTGATTGACTGGCACGTTGTGTTATCTTTATTTGAAGAGCAGTTTCGATGTGAATTTTCCAAAATGGCATTTACAAGATGAAGCCAATTGAACTGCAAATTTTATTGTTCCAAATGGCAAGGATATTGCAGAGATGAGCTTCTACATATAAGTGGGAAGGTCGATTTTAAATTAAACTGATATATATATTGCTTTATTCATGACTTCTTGGAAACAAACTGCCACGTCATATTCGACGAGATTTCGTTTGTTTTTTCATTCAAATCAATCTACGGCAATCAAACAAGAACCTGAAATTGAAGTAGGATAAAAACGTTATTTATATAATTTGATTCTTTAAAAAGAAAATATTTTTTTCATCAAGTTATCGGTTTAATAATTCTGTCTGTTTATGAAAATGAAAAAAAAAGAAACTGAAGTTGCAGTGTTTTTTTTTCAAGGATATCATTTCCACTTCCACAACTACCGGAAGCATGGGCTCGAGTTCTATCGACGGCAGTGCGAAGCGATGCTCGGCGGATACCGGTGATTTATCTCAGGGTGGGGTGAATACGAGATTTGTGGCTGTCAGTCGACTCGAAGATCAGCAGGCGATTCGTTGTACCGCTTTTCATCCGAGCGGTCGATTCTATGCCGTCGGAACCAATTCCAGGCAGTTGCACATTTGCCGATATCCGTTGTTGAAAAATTTGAAGTTGTGAAAGTGGGAATTTTAATTTGATTCCTATTTACTGTTTGCTGTTGTTAGACGTGATCATGTGGCGAAAGGTCCAGAATTGCTGTTGTCCCGCCCAAAACAGCACCGGGGCTCTGTCTATTGCGCATCTTTCAATCCTACCGGCGAACTGTTGGCTACGGGCAGCAACGACAAGACTATTCGTTTGATGCAATTCAACGCGGACAGTTGTACAGTTGGTATGCATGCATTTGTATATTTTGTGGAAAAAATTGCCAACTTCCTCTTTCCAGGAGTGGAACACGATTTGAACGTCCACAACGGTACTGTACGGGATTTGGTGTTCATGGAAGATACGAGCAATCACACCAGTTTGTTAATTAGCGGCGGTGCCGGCAATTGTAACATACAAATTACCGACTGCGCCAGCGGCACCAGTGTCAGACAGTTGCAAGGCCACACGGCTCCGGTTCTTGGCATGTACACTTGGGGCGGTTGTATGTTTGTCAGTTGTTCCCAGGATCGGACGATTCGTTTTTGGGATTTGCGTTGCACCAAAGCGGTCAATTTGCTCAGCGCTGGCAATCAATTTTACAGTAAGATCAATTTTTTATTTTCGTTTCAAATTTACAAGCGGTTCCAAAATCGTTGTATTTGGTTTGTTCAAGGCTCACCGGTGACGTCGATTTGTGTAGATCCAAGCGGACGCCTTTTGGTCAGCGGTCACGAAGACGCGTCAGTGATGCTTTACGACATTCATGGTGCCAGATTGGTTCAATTGTACAGACCACACGTGGACGAAGTGCGAGCGGTTCGATTCAGTCCTGGCACTTATTATCTGCTCTCTGGATCTTATGATAAAAAGTATATAATTTATTTCTTTTTGAACATTTTTTTCTGTCCACTGTTTTTTTTCCTTTACAACAAAATATTACAATTTCAGGGTAGCCATTACCGATATGAGAGGTGATTTGATGGCTCCGCTTAAATATTTGCCTGTAGTGGAACATCAAGACAAAGTGATTCAGTGTAGGTGGCATCCGCACGATTTTACTTTCGTCTCGACCAGTGCTGATCGTAGCGCAGTGTTGTGGGCGTTGCCTCCTCCTGAAGACGAGACGCTGTGATATTTTTTTTCGTCTTCTTTTTCTTTTTACATTATCAATGCTGAACATTAGAAATTATTAGTTTCAGTTTTTTTTCTCATTTATTCCTGAATTTTGTTGTTAAAAACAACCATGATACTGTCTGTCTGCTGTTTGTGATCATTTCTATTTGCTGAATGTTATCAGCGAATACGCTTCTTAATGCTTGCTTTGATTGTACGTGTTTGGCCAAACGTATTAATTAGTTTTGATTATGTCAGCAGAGTTGTTTGTAGTAAAAATTTTTATGTATTATTAATTACAATTAAAGATTTGAAATTGGTTTACAAAATGACAAACTGACGCCAACGAAGATGTACGTAGTGCATCTTACTTTTCGTACTTGCTTATTTGTGATGTGAATTTAAAAATTATTCATCATGAATCTTCAATTTCAATTTACCAATTAATTTCCTTTAGAAAATAAAAGTTTGCATTTCAAACTAATAAGTAAGTAATTTTAATACATATGCACAATTCTGAGGATACTGTACTTGCTAATTTCACCTTTTATTTTTTAATTGTTAAATGAATCTGAATAATGCACTGGATGTTTTAAATAAAATACTTTCTTTGCATTAAAATTTGAAATGAAAAAGTATCCAATGTAAATTAAATTATTAATACGACGCTATCTTTCCTAGCCAGTGCGGAGAATGATGTGAATTCCACTTTCAGTTTCGACCGGTTGGCTCAATTCTCCCAATGTCAACGCGAAAGCCGCTTCTTCGAACGGTTTCTGCATTTGTCCGCGTTTGAAATAGCCCAAATCGCCGCCGTTTTTCGCCGAACTGCAGTCGCTGTATTTCGATGCCAACGTTCGGAATTCAGCCTTTCCAGAGCTGATTTCATCACGGTAAGCTGAAATATAAATTATTTCACCTTTACCTTACACAAGTATTTTTTGGTGTTTTTAATTTCGTTTTATTCAAATATAAAAAATGATTGAAATAAAAGTCGAATTACCTTGTATTAAGTGAAGCGCATCTTCCTTCGAACGTGTGATAACTGCTTCTTTCCAGGATGATGGTCGTCGAGAATTTTTGTGTTTCACAAGAATATGCGAACATTTAACCTGTAATTGATGATAAAATTTAATAACCTTTTATGTTAAGTTTCACAACTATAATTTATCTATTACCTGCTCATTTCGTGATGTAGATGATGATGATGATGAGCTCGCGGATGACATGTTCGGTAAAGCAGGCTCTGTAGGACGCCGCCATTGACTTTCATGTGAATAAACATTATAATAATATGGTTCTCCTATATTCAGAAAATGATTATTATTATTATTAACAATTTGTTTCGTGTAAGAAAAAATTAGGAATATTTCACCTACCTGTTTTTCGACTCATTCTTTTTTCCCATCCTTTTGGAAGTGGAGGAGTGTCCTCTTTTGCATCTGAAGTTTGGTTTCTACCTTCTTGTTCTGACATTTCTGCAATATACTGATCCTATACCAATGATGCAACTCAGTTTGGAATAGGTCGTTTTCATATGAAACATTCATTTACAGTATTGTAAAAGTATGTATCTATTTGTTTAATAAAATTTCAATTGATAAATTTTAATTTATTATGCATTTTCTATAATTTCTTTTTATTAAATTACATTTTTCTCAATGTTTCATGATCATTTTAATACTATTACAGTATACATTTTTACTTGCTTATTACAGTATGCTTACGATGTGATTATTTATTTTATTAATATAAAATAGTATAAAGTATATTTTTTTACAATTTAATTGCATAGTTTTGCTTTAAATGGTTTGAACATTTTGAAAAAAATTTCTAAACAAACAACAGTTGGTAACAATTTTCAGTTGCTTTACGAATGTCTAAAAAGCGAGGTAGATTGTCTTCATCAAGAAGTTCATCATGTTCTTCTCGTTCGTCATCTTCTTCTCGGTCATCATCTCCATCATATCGTCGTCGACGTAAACGTTCACCCAAGAGGTATTACGAGAGAAGTTGGGACAGTGGTAAATATCGTAAAAAATCTCCCAGACGTCGTAGTCGTTCGTCAAGCAGGGATCGTCGGAAAAAGTACAGAAGTTCTAGCCGAAAAGATGAAAAGAAGTATTACAGTAGACGTTCTGAATCTGGAAGTCGTGATTCGGAATCGTTTCGACGTCATGGCTAAAGCAGATCGCCAAACCCAGAAAGATATCCGTCTCCTACTAGTTCATATTTCAAGAACATGTACAGTGTCTCGGAATTCATCTTTGTTAGATTTAAGGTAACCTTTCTCGGATGAGATTGTTTGCGTTTATGGATGGTATTTCTCGTTAGAAAGTTACTGTTTAGTCGAGTAAAGATCGCATACATATTGATTAAGATGGTGTTCTGGAAATAGGTAATTCATCTCCCTGGTGTCTCTGATTGGAACTACTGTAGTGCATGTTTTGTAAGCGTCTTTTATTCATTTCGATTTT
>NW_003533107.1:0-1724 GCF_000181795.1 Trichinella spiralis
TTTCTTCGCGTACATCTGCTGCAATTTTTCAAGAACTTGGCAATTGTTTGGTGCAGTTGTCGAAAATCATTCCCGGTGGAATAGTATGCTTTTTACCTTCATATAATTACGAGGAGACGGTTTTTCAATATTTGAAAAAGAGTGGACTTTTGCAAGAACTTGCTGCGAAGAAGGAAATATTTCGAGAACCCAAAACTGCGTCGGATGTTAATTCAGTTTTGTCAAAATATGCAAATGTCGTCATGAAATTTGGAACAAATAATAACAGCGAACAAAATGGCGCTTTCCTGTTTGCTGTGGTAGGAGGTAAAATGAGCGAAGGTATAAATTTCTCCGACGCGTTGGCCAGATGTGTGATAATGGTGGGCTTGCCATATCCTGACATTACTTCGTCTGAAATGAAAATTAAAATGAAATATTTGGACGAGCATGTTTCCAACAAAAATTCTGCAATGAATGCTGGACGCGAATTTTATGAAAACATTTGCTTCAAAGCGGTGAATCAATCAATCGGCCGGGCTATACGTCACAAAGATGATTATTCGGCGATCATTTTTTTGGATTCGAGGTATCGCAACAGAAAATTATGGTCAAAATTTTCTTCTTGGATTCGTCATTTAATTATTGAAGCAGATTCATTTTCTACTGCTAGTAACAGTTTGAAAAAGTTCTATTCACAGTTTGAGAATAGTTGATGTTTTCTCAATGATTTATAATAAACTTGCTTATAATCAATCGTTTATATTTCAAATGTATGAATATAAGCGAATTGAGTATAATAATGGAGTTTGTTTCATAAAATCAAATGATGAAGTTTTGTAATGTGAACATATTTTAATATAAGAAAGTTTTCAAACAATATGGCTACATCTATAAATTTTATTAATCAGATCATTAACGCTATAAATTTTATTATTCGCATGTAATTTATAATTTAAATGACAGTTTTATTTAGAAATAAAATTTTTATTAACGGTAAAGTAAGTTTCATTAATTGATTAACATTTTAATACAACGAATCGCTTAATTTATAATTTGTCATCACGTTTTACATTAAACTTGAAGATCATTAATTAAATGATGTTAATAATTAATAAAAGTTACAACTTTCCCAAAGAATTTTGATTTTTATTTTTAATAATAAATAAAAATAATATAAATTTTTTAATGTTTTTCAGTATATTAGTAAATAATTAATGATACAGTAAGAAATGAATTTTGGTTTTCTATTGATCATATGAAGATGATTGCAAAAGTAAAGTTTTGATTACATTCTTAGATATGCCGTATAATGTTTATTCAATTTCTGCAAAAATTTCGATATGACATGGATAAAGCATTGCATAGTTTAAATTTGAAAAGAATATTGTCTGTGAAAATGACGAATGTAAATTTGTAAAAAGTGAAGAAATTTCCATTACGTAGGAAAACAGTTCAGATGTGAAATTGTGTAGAAGTTTAACTGCAGCCGATGACATATCGAGTACTTCTTGTGATGAGCCTCGGCAATGGTTCATTGAAAATGTTCAAGAAACTTTCTTCACTGTACAATACCGGTTTAAACGTATAACAGTGCTTTTGCGCAAATTATTTGTCAAGCAAAATTTTTATGACAAGCCTGTAAACTTCCGTTCCATTCATTCTTATGGAGGCCATGAATGAATCGGTTGCTTGATTTGATTCTATTGCTTAAGCACGTCAATGCCATAGCAATATGCTTTTAA
>NW_003533107.1:2037-3364 GCF_000181795.1 Trichinella spiralis
CGCAAACCACCCAACACGACCGACGACCTGGATCATTTTCCATCCATACATCAAATCAAAGAATACCAATGTTATTGATTTAATTATTCGGTCAGACGACGTAATTCCTATCAATTCTGAATCGATTTTCTATACAAAACAGCTGGATTTAATGTTCTTAAATACTTTTTCAAGTAATTTATGAATGATAAAAATTTTCGCACCTCAATTATCAATTTAGCCATACTGAATACCACTTTTTAACGCTGTTCATTTCAAAGACCGAAAAAGTTAATTCAGAACAAACTGCACCAAACGGCAACCTTTTTATTATTTTTTAAATATGATTATAAATTTATAATCCATAATATCAGTTAGTTATGCAGTCTACATTCTCTTACACTGTAAAATGCAAAGTAAATGTGTTGCATTAAAAAAAAGCAAGCAGTTTCACATTGAAAACATTACTGCCGTTTTCAAACTATACAATTGGGCAACATTATTCCATTTTTATTGCAAAATAATTATTTGTAATTTTATTTAAAATTGAATTTTTTGAAACAGTAAATTCATTCTTTTTCAGCAAATCTTTGCATGTGTTTCGTTAATCATAATTATCCAGACAAAATTCATGTGCATCACTTTTAATTTTTTTTCAGTAAATTATAAATTACATTGCTTAAAAAGATGAAAAAAGCAATTAATAAATATTCTGTTGTGCCAAACATGTGATTATACATGCAAATTTGAAACTGAATGTAACTTATTAGCCTGCTAGTTATTAGTGAATGTTCGTGCTTGCATAAATTAGTGTTCTATAAAAAAAAGTAGTAAGTATAAGAGTGAAGTAAAAAATGTTCAAGAAAGCAAGAACAATAGAATTATGAAAAATCATCAACTTGATAATAATTTTAATTTCTAACGATTTGTAGAACTGATGCAACAGAAATGATAAAACTTTACATGTAATGCGTAAGTGCAAAGTTTGCGATTTACTGAAACACGTTGATAAAATTGAGCCGATAAAAAGCAATAGTTAATAATTTTGTTAATAGTTTGAAATTTCTGAAAAGCTTATTACTTATTTGTAAATCTAATTTCACTTGGCAATTTTGCTTTCTACATTTCAAGTACAATGCAATGTAGAAAACAAAATCAGAAGAGGTTAGACTATAAATGAATGCAATTTCAAAAATTGCAAAACTAAAGAAGTTTAAAAATGTATTTATCATTATTAAAATAATCAAAATTCTAACTTTAAAATTGAATTATATAATAAAAGTTAATTTATGAAATACGTATTCATTTGCGTCACTACTTTTTGATGACTTTTTTGGAAAGTATGAAA
>NW_003533107.1:3835-7293 GCF_000181795.1 Trichinella spiralis
TGATAATCGAATAACGTAAATGATTTGAAAACTATATAGTTATCGATGTATAGCATGGTAATAGTGCTGAAGAGTTGTCATGAATAGTATGAAAATGAGGAAAAGTGGCTGTATGTATGATGGGTATAGATGATGCTATTGAAGAAAGAACTGTAAGAAAAGAAAACAAGTAACATGGAGAATTTGTCCTCCGGCTGTCCCTGGCAGTGTCGAGCTAGTGGAACAGTGGTGAAAGCATGACAGTCGAGCGAATAGTTGTCATCATCGAATCATAGGTGGCCGCGGTTGGTTGAATCGGAAGCAGCACAAAAGCTTCAACAAATAAAGACCCAATTTTACGTTTGCTGAATTAGAACCAGAGATTCATAAGTGAACCTCTTGAACGCGTCCTGTTACACCAACTGTCCTCAGATAGAAGTGTTTCATATTTTTATTAGCAGTTAATTCCAAACCCGTCCCAAGACAACTTGACCATAGCAAGTGTGCAGAATACTTGAAAATTACCCTCAGAAATTACAACTCTTTTTACAACATGCCAAAATGACGTCCACTTTCTAAATCTTCAACTTACAATCACCCAACTACATTTCACTTTTAACTTTTTTCCAAAAGCAAAAGATATGCAACCATCTGATATTTTCGGTAAGTGTAACTAGTGTCTTTTTAATATTAAACTTATTTTGCAAATTTATTAAGCATATTTCAAATAAATTAATGTATGTATAACTAATCTTTCCATACAAATATCTTCAGTTTCTTCAACTTTCACAAATATATAAAATAATATTTACGAAGGGATAGTTCTGTTATTTTAGACGTTTGAAAAATTTTAAATAATGCTCAAAATGATTTATCTCATAGTTAAAAATGCTTTTTTTAATTAAAAAAATTTCTATAAGCAACACTATTAATGCTCAATAATCGGGTCATTTTTTTATCAAGAAATCAGCTATAATTATAAATTCATTACTGTTTAAAGCATATAACCTTTCCATCATAACATCAAATACCTTTAATTCTATATTCTTATTATTTTTTTCATTATTCCTCTTCTTTATCAGTGTATTTATTAAAATTTATGATTGTCAAAACCTTTCTGATATATCCATTGGTATGAAATGAATTTAAAATGCTTCTTATTTTGCAATAAATTTGGTCAACGTCTAAGTATATGAATAAATTGTATTTGAAACAAATTTTTATTGTATTTTGAGTTAACAAAAATAAATCCAACTTTTTGGATCTTCAGGATTTAGGACTGATGTCAGATATATTTTGCATACTAAAATTTATCATTAATTAGAAATTTGCATTTACTTTTTGCAAATATTTCAGAAGCTTAAATTGCATCAATCGCTTTTTGAAATCATATTTGGAAGACAAAGGTTGAATGTAATTGCAATCACACAAACTGCAAAAGCTTTTCCTATAGATGAATGCCCATTGCAATTATTGCTTAAAATTAAGATAAAATTTATTGACTAAAAAAATAAAATATAACAGCATCAATTTGAAACAACACAAAAGATTCATGTAAGAAATTTGATTATTTATTTTACTTCAATTAAGAATAAATTGAAAATCTTACTGGATATAAATGTAATGAAGCATTTGATGAAACTTTTCACTTCAAAAACAAAATATTTATGACTTTTAAACTTTTTAAAAACATTAATATAAGTTTATTAAATGTTGCTATAGTAGCTGTTTTTGCGATTAGCTTTTTGTAAAAATTTTTTATAAGTTTCACCAGTGTCTTCATATGAATAACATACTCAATTTATTGTTCAGAATGGATTGGGGAAAAAATAAAGTAAAAGTTTTTGTATATATATATATAGGTAATGCAAACATTTTAATAAATTTTTTACAAATATGAAAGATAAACAGACATTCATGTCAGTTATTACGTTTGAAATTTTGGTTAAAGTGATATATACATATATATATATAAGTAAAATCATCTTGTAGCATATTGGAGCATAAATAATATTTTCTTTATTACTTTCTCTTGGAGAGAAAAATTTTAAGCAAAATTAAGCATTATTATATTCCAAAACTATTTTATGAAAATGGTAAGAGTGATAAGAATAATATATGAAAATAAGAAGCTTCATCATAAAAGGAAAGTTACAATTCAATTCAAGTGCTTCAATTGAACATCAAAACTAGTTCAACTGATTCAACAGACAAAGATAATTTTCTCTTTCTACCATCCCACAATGTATTTTATTCATATCGGCAATGGCCAATTACAGGCCTCAGAATTCTGTTATTAAGTCCAGTGAGTAACTTTGTGAATAACGTCAATTTTTAAATTGTTTACCCGTTTTTAACATGTAATCCGTTATAATTTCATTGACCAAATAACCAAAAATTTATATGCTATCTGTCTTTTCTTCACTGTGACAATCTTTAAATGTATTTCTACCAAAAATTATTTACTGCCTTTCTCAATGGTTGCATTTCATGTACTTCTAAGTTTATTTAAATAAATGTTCAGCAATAACGCATTCCAATACAGCCTACAATTCATAGAACAGATGTGGATATTTTAATCACCTCTATTTATATAACAGTAAATTATTTAAAAAAAAATTAACAAAATATACATATATTAAGCATAAAAATAAAATATGGGTGTAATTATTTGTTAATTATAAGTTAATGAACTTTAAGCATAAGAATAGATATGAAAAATATATACAAAATATAACTCTGTGAAGTTGTTAATAATTAAAAATAAACGTTTAATAAAGGAAGTAATGAAAGTGCTTCACATAAGAATTGTAATCCTACGCGCTGAGGGTGTGAGAAGAAATGCAATTGCACAACATTGAATAATAAAACTTGTTGATAGCTTTAAACCATGCATATATACAACTTTCCTAATGCATTGCTTATATTCGATGCAATAAAAAAGCGCACTACAGTTCCATTGAATTTATTTTATATGTTCTAAAACTGCATTAAATTAAATGCATGAATAACAAAATTATAACCTTAATAGATACTTATATTTCATCATCTATGAAGATAGATTTAATACTTCAGATAAGTATTATGATCATATGTATTAATTATATGGGCTTTGGTATGATAATGTTTAATAAAGTAGTTTCATAAATTGCAAATTTTTTTAAAATAAGTTTATTGCTATAATATAGATAAAAATAAAAAGATTTCATATCTAATTAAGTAAATGATTTTACAAGTGCTGAATATACTTTTTATAATATATCATATTAATTATTTAAAGTTTATCCAAAATAATAATTATCACGTCTGCTAATATTAGATTTTAATTTTTTGAGACATAATAAGCATAACTTATTTGTTCCGGAGAGGCTTCCCAAAAAGTAGGGAGGTGATTTTAAGCTGGGATTGGTTAAAAATTTAACTATTCCGTCCAGAAAATAGCCATTCTTTAAACGTTTCCACTACAGGTTAAGAAAATG
>NW_003533108.1:0-1983 GCF_000181795.1 Trichinella spiralis
AAAAGTGGTTTTTCGTCAGTTAGGCCGCACTCTTCGTTTGACTTACGGGCAAGTGGTAGCGTGTAAAACGTTTCTCTGAGTACATGACGCTGAATAGTTGCTGAAGTCTATTCTCAATCGCTGAAAAGTAATTTCTTTTCTTCTACTTGTGTTATTTTTTTTCAAAATATTTTCTACTTATTTCTGAACGTTACCGTTTAAGGAAAATTAGTAAATTAATAAATTTGAAAATTCAATTTTCAATTTGTTGTTACTTTTACTACGTGATGAAGCGAGAACGTTTTTGATTTAATATTTAACATTTTTACAGTAATGAACAATGAAGAAAAAAGTGAAAACGGTGTCGACGCGAAGCGAAACGCGGACGGCATAATGCAGAACAATAAAAGAGAAAAAGTACGTGCGGTTTCTTATTTGTTTTGAATCTGTAAGACTAAATCAAAAGGGCGAAGTTAATTCCTATGTTAAATTACGTTAGTTAAGCTTGTTGTATGTAAGATGTAAGTAAGATATTTTTCACTGCGAAATTCCATCTTTTGACTTTTATATTATGTTGAGAGTAGGTAAGAATTCATCTTCAGAAAATATTTCTATCGCCTTTAAACCACTTTCATTACTGCGAGCCTTGCCTCTGTCTATTAAGCACATCAGCATCCATTGAAAATAATCTTTTCATTAACTGAACAAGCTGTCACTTGCAAATTATTCAATTTAAAGCGTTTTTATGTATAAAAAATTAACTTCTATTTATGTAGGGCATTTTTGAATTTTGAAATCTCAAATGCAAACGTGCGGAGGCGTGTTTTGACTAAGTCAAATGTTTTTATTATGGTGTTTTCTGCCAGATAGTTTATATTTTGACTGAATTGTAAACATTAAGGTCATTTTTGAATTTTCAAGAAATGAACAGTGCATTTCTCCTTTTCATATTATATTGCGGCATAGGTTAGACTTTATCTTCAGTAAGAAGTTCCAATGCACAAAAACCGGTTTTCAGCGCATCGCTATGCAAATAACGATCGCCATAAAAGGTGCGTTATCGTCAATTAGGGCGCACTCGTTCGTTGACTTACGTGGCAAGTGGTAGCGTTGTGAAACGTTCTCTGATTTCATGACGCTAAATAGTTCCTGAGATCGATTTTTAGTTGCTGAAAAGTAATTCCTCCTTCTTTCTACTTGCGTTACCTTTCTGAAAAATATTTTGTACATATTTTCTGAACGTTACCGCTTAAGTAAAATTAGTAAATTAATAAATTTGAAAATTCAATTTTCAATTTGTTGTTACTTTTACTACGTGATGAAGTGAGAACATTTTTGATTTAATGTTTAACATTTTTACAGATATGAACAATGAAGAAAGAAAGTAAAAACGCTGTCGACACGAAGCGAAACGCGGACAGCACGAAATAGAACAATAAAAGAGAAAAAGTATGTGCGGTTTCTTGTTTGTCTTGATTCTGTAAGACTGAATTCGAAAGGGTGAAGTTATTCCTATGTTAAATTAAGTTAAACGTGCTGTAAGTAAGATATTTTTCACTGCGAAATTCCAAATTTTGACTTTTATGTTGAGACTAGGTAAGAATTCATCTTTAGAAAGTATTTCTATCGTCCTTAAACTACCTTTATTACTGCAAGAATTGTTTCTGTCCATAAAAGAACATCAGCATCTATCGCAAATCATTTTTTCATAAGCAAAAATAACGTTGCAAACGATTCACTTGAAAGTGTCCTTTTGTATAAGAAATCAATTTCTATTTATGTAGGGCATTTTTGAATTTTCAAATTTTAAATTCAAACATGCGAAGGCGTGTTTTGACTAAGTTAGTATTTTTGTTATGGCGTTTTCTGCCAGATAGTTTACATTTTGGCTGAATTGTAAACGTTAAGGTCATTGTTGAATTTTCATATTGAACTGTGCATTTCTCCTGTTCATATTATATTGCGGCATAGGTTAGACTTTATCTTCAATAAGAAGTTCCATTG
>NW_003533109.1:0-4572 GCF_000181795.1 Trichinella spiralis
ATCAATTTCAAACTGGATGCTATAATGTCGATCTCTTCACGTCATCGTATAATTTTCGTGCTGCTGATGCATCAATTTCGACAGTAGATTTCATCAAACTTGAACAATTTGTCAGATGGCAACGTTGTGGCAGAATTTGGATAATAAACTTGAACTTTCAATATATATTCCTTCGGTTTGACAGATTTGGGTAATCTGGCATTAGCTGACATCGGTTGTCGCAGTGGTCTGCTCATGAAATAAATTACAAGTCCAACAAGTACGCATAGTAGTAGAATTACAACAACAGTGACGGTAATTGTTGTTATAAGTCGCCTTGATTTGGACTTTGGCTGCTGTTTGACCACCTCTTGTTCCATAGGAAATTTTATTTAAACTGCAAAAGAATTGAAATTATGAGAAGGAAAAATTTTCAAAATGCAAATAATAATAGAATTCTATTATTGTTTTATTTATAGTAAAAGCAAATTTGTATTCACATCTGTAATACATTTTCAAATAGAACATAAATATACGACAATATATTGTATTGGATTTGTTGTTTTTATTATTGTTGTTTCATTTCAGAAGAGGACATCCGATCTATCTGATTGATGTACAGTAATAAAAGATGTTTGTGTATCTTTCTATTTATTATTGATTGAAGTTGGAAGTTGATTTGGAAATTCAATCCAATAGAGCATAATATAAAAAATATAATATTACTACTGCGTAGAAGGTTTAATCTATATTTGTTGAGAAAATAATACTTTAAAAAATTTTCACTTTCAAACGGCAAACGTATTGAACGTAAAGAATTGATGTTCATCTTATATAATAAATGTTTGAAATTAGCTTACGTAAAAACACCATCATCATTAACCACATCACCCAAAACTATTATAATTTTAGTGATTGATTAAAAACAACAATAAAAAAAATTTCTACGTTGAAAAAGAAAATAATCTATTGCAGCAAAGAAATTTTTTTATGCAACAAAGTATGAAAATGTATATTAGAGAAATAATTTTTTGAAAAAACGCTCCAGAAAGACCAAAGCAACATTGCAAGCATTTTGTGTACAAATATTATAATTATAATTTTATTTTAATCAAAACTATCAAAATTGAACAACCAATGATTACGCCAGTTGTAAACCTGACAAAAAGATAAATTAGGCAAATAATCAATCTGGTCACTTTTGCACATTTTTATGTCGTTGTTCAATTAAATCAATAAAAACAGTTGATGAGAAATGAATGAACAAAATGCACAATATTACCATTCATTCTGTTTGACATCTGATTTCAATAATATAATTTTATATGGTTAAATAATTGTGATTTTTTTTAATTAGAAAGTGTACTGTTTTTCATAAAAGATAAAACTAGTAAGTTAAATTTTTTAGTAATAGTTTGAATGGAATTTTTCATTCGAAAAGCATTAATTGAACAAATCTGGTATGGTATATATTGAATTTTGTCATAGAATAGAGAAAGATTCCTTTTAATTGAATTCGAGCATTATAATGTTTACTTACAAAGCAATTCAAACAAAAATATATATATATATATATATTCCAGATTCTCATATTATGGAAAATTCAGAATAATCAAATGCAAAAATTGTGCATATAAGTGAAATAATTTCAAGCAGTTCAATAGTTAATGAACGAGAAATTTTATTTCAAAATTGCAACAATGTGAAAATTTACAGTAAACATTTGTAATAAAAAAATTTTAACCAAAATAACAGATCAATTGAAATAAATATATATAGAATAAATATTTTTACCATAAAAATGTATAGAAAAGAATGATAACTTACTGATCGTATAGATGAACTTGAAACGCAACTGGTGATTGCGCTTCTCTGCTTTAGCAAGCGATGATAGCAGTAATTGTGAGATAGTTCTTCCTTATTTACTTAACACAGCTTAGTGAGAGTTTTATGGGGCAGATGTAAAGCTTGGCAATAAAGTTGTTTATTTTCAGCTAGTTTTCTTCACTTCAAGCATGTCATGACCGGTAAAAATCCGACTGATAGACAGGTAGACAGACAAACAGATAAGAAAATAAATAAAATAAACCAAAAATATTATATTATATATAAATCGAAAATAAACACTATATAAAGTTGAATGAAGAAGTCGAATAATTATGTGGTAGGTATGTTATCGTTGAAGCAACGTTGTGTTACGACAAGGTGCCACAAATTTTTCTGATTCGTAACTAATTGCTAAACGTCGGAACGATTCAACCATTCAAGTATGCCAAACAAGTAAATAATAAATAAATAAATTTCCATCAATTTATTTGACATCGTTGCCTGATACGACGTCAGTTTGTTCGCACAAAGTCAATCATGTACGCGTTATAGCAGCGCGTCATCGAATATCATCACAATGAACAATTTGTGAGCAAAATCAAAAACGTCGTCACTATATTCAATTGCCACACTGCATCTTCATCTTCCAGCCAATTTCAGCCCAACTCGTTCAATTTTTATTCTCCATCAATCATTTCACTTTTTGATATTTACCGACATCATTTTTATCATATATCTACCAACTGACATGCAATGCATTTCAATCTTTCTTCTCACATATATATATATATTTATTTATTATTTATTTTTGTTTATTATTTTATTCACTTTGTGTTTTTTATTTCAAAAATAAATTAAAAATACATTTACAATACAACAATTAAAAAAAATTTTTTTTTCTTAAATCTGATTTTCAAGTTTGATTGCACACAATGTCAACTAACTTCAGTTAAATGAAATTCTATAAATAAACAATAATAACTTATTATTAACTTAATAATATTGAAAAATATAAATGGTTTTTTTTAAAAATTATTCTCATTGAATTAACAAGCAAATATAACAAAACTTATTTTCATTGTAGATAACACACAAACAGATTTTGTTTCAACGTAAATAATTCCTGTTTTGACATTTGATTTTTGAATTCATTAATTGAAAAAATGCAAATAATTCGTTCAAGACACCAAGATGCAGTTTTTACAGAGTTGATTTTTTCCAGTTTGTCAGCAATTAAATTTGCAAATCTTGACATGTTTCAAGAAATCCAAGAAACCACTTTGCCTTCAAACAGTACTGAAGATATTTTTGCATAATCTGAAGCAGCACGAAGTTTCTTGATCATACGGCTTCATTTCATCTTTGGGCTTCACCGTTTTTTCTTTTTTTTTAATTTTACATGCAAAATCATCGTAGTTTGTCATATGCTCCGTGCCTGATGACACTGAGATGAGTTCACAGACTATAGTTATCTGAAATCTAAATTAACAAATCATTAAAATAACAAGAAACGTGCTACACTGACGTCATTTTAACTAACGCATTTTTGTTCGACCTGCATATTTTAGCCTGTTCACTTAGTATGCGCAAAAATTGAATCAATTTTCGAGCATATCAACTACGATGAACAAAACGCAAACACATGTATATATATAATACGTCCACTGTAGAGACTGCATCTGCATTTTGATCATTACCGTTAACTTATCTGCTTCGATTTATTTTCGTCTAATTTGACATTTTCGCATTAAAACAAATAAAAAGTGTTGACAGATGCAACATGTGTACCACAAAATTGAACAGCAATTTCAGGAAAAACACTTTTCATGTTTAAAATATTATTTTAAAAATCTGCAATTGGCTCTTTATGTGCAAAGGCAACGCATTTTTTGAACAAAGACCAACATTGCGCACATTTTTATTGTTCATTGTTGCTTCACGATTGCTAAAAAAATTAAATTTTTTGTAGACTCAACCGAAAAGAACAGCCAGTCAAAGTTGATCACGAGAATTGTTTTTCGCAAATTAGCATATGCAGGCCAACAAGCAAGAAGAAAAAATTTCTAGGCTTCAGCTGTGTCAGTAATTATGCAGCGACTCTTATTTAAATATTCGCTAACTAAAACGGTCAACACAGACTGCATTATTCGGTGTTTCAGTACTGCTGCTTTTCAAAAGTAAAATTAACAGACAATCGACATATTACATGTACATGCTGTGATCAATCATGAAAACATTCAATCAATAGGCTTACTATTATGTAGTGATTCAATTCAAAGTTTTGTAAACAATAGTTGAATAGGCAATTCTTTGAAAAAAATTTTAAAATAATAAAAACAACTGATGTAATTTTAAATCGAAATAATTCTATACATGTGCTATTTTAAATAACTTTACTACAAAATATGCATTAAAATTCGTTTACATTATTGGTTTCTTTTTTTCTTCTTTCATTACTTATTAAAAATCCGCACTGAAAAAATGAATTATTAATAATTCGTTGTGCCCTTCTCACAACCCATGCAAGTGAACGTGCGCAATATAGAAATTGAATATGCGTGTGCCATCTGCATACAATCCATTTGATAATTCATTTTGAGAACATTACATATTCGAACAATAATTTCGAATTGTGAGTAGAACGACCAAAATAGAAAGACTCACTACAGCCATTTAATCTGTTAATTTTCAGTATCGCATACTATACACAGCATATTCACTTTTACAAAATAAATAGTGCATCGTAATCGAAACGAACCAAACATT
>NW_003533110.1:0-1795 GCF_000181795.1 Trichinella spiralis
AAAGTCACCTTGATCGAGTATGAAGTGTTCGGTTTTTGTAAATGAAATTTCATATGCAATTTTCATACTCATGTTTAGGTTCCCGGCAAAAATTTTGTCGCTTTGTCGAGCACATCAGTGCGGTGGTGAAGTCTTCCAACAAATTTTGCTCCGACATGGAAATACCATGTCTTGTCAAACCGAGACGACTATTTGGCTCCAGTGTCTCGCCTTTCCACTCAGATGAATATCTGTTTGAATGAACATATTTGTGTCACATTTCAAATTTCCATCTACATAAATCAGCAAAACAACAAGCATTATTTATATCTAAATATGATTATATAAGATCATTTGGATAAATTTTGAAAACAGCATTCTTTGAATATGTAATAATAAATTAAATGCTTAAAAACAAAATCTTCAAAATAAATTATTGCAAAAAATAAATTATTAAAAATGATAAACTATAAATGATTCTATCTTAAACGTAAAAGTTTAAAGTGGATTAAAGCTGAATGAAAAAAGTTTAAATTACTTTAAAATACCATTCAGTCCAATATATATATGTATGATTTGTTTTCAAACTGCTGTTCAGTTACGCAGATTGTTGTTAGTGTACTTGTGGTTCTGGTATCTGAAAATGACGCATTTTTCTCTTAGCGAAAAAGAATGGCGACAGTTTTGCTATTTGATGAAAAAGATGCTTTGTAATATTCAACTAAGTGAAGAAGAAATCTCGTTAATTTTGGAAAAAGCGCAACTGGCGTTTCAAGATGAAGGCACGCTATTAGAATTTGACGCTCCCGTATCAATATGCGGGGATATTCATGGTCAGTATAATGACCTGCTAAGATTATTCGGTGCTCTAGGATGGCCTCCTGAGAAGCGATATTTGTTTTTGGGTGATTATGTTGACCGAGGCGACAACAGTATTGAGGTGATTTCGATGCTATTACTGTTAAAAATACTGAATCCCCATGCCGTTTACCTGCTTCGTGGCAATCATGAAACTTTAGCTGTTAACAGTGTATATGGATTTCTTGAAGAAGTCCGCCATCGATATTCACGTGATCTTTATATTAAATTCAATCATTTGTTCAATTTTTTGCCAGTAGCAGGGCTAATATCTGGTAAAATATTTTGTATGCATGGAGGATTATCCAAAGATCTGGAAACTTTTGATCAAATACGATCAATTGAACGTCCGGTGGAAATTCCGCTTCAAGGGCTCTTGGCGGACCTGTTGTGGTCAGATCCTGACCGAAATATTAATGGCTGGGAAATCAGTTCCCGTAACGTTGGTTATGTATTTGGAGAAGACGTCATTCTAGAATTTTGTGAGAAGATGCGTATAGATCTCATAGTACGGGCGCATCAAGTGGTTGATCCTGGTTATGAATTTTTTGCTGACGCCCATTTAGTTACCATCTTTAGCGCCCCTAATTACTGCAGACAGTTTTCCAATTTAGCTGGTGTACTGCAGGTGGACGGCAATCTTTGTTGTAAAATCTTTCAGTTAAAACCAAAATGATTTCTATTGAAATTATTTTGCTCTCATTTCTATTCATCAGATCACATGTATCATATGCAATTCATGTTTGAATCAATAAATTATTGTTCATTATATTATTGTACTGTTTTTTTAATTTATCATTAAAATATTTACAATTTTGTTGCATTTCCGGCATTATCGTTCGTTGCTGTCGCCATTTTCCTTCCAGGCATTGCGCACAACAGAACAACGATTTACTGTTCTAACAGTATGCAAACATGCACAAGGTATTAGGTATGCAATAGTCAACACATTGACGGG
>NW_003533111.1:0-5304 GCF_000181795.1 Trichinella spiralis
AACCGGCAGTGCACGAGGACAGCGAAAAAAGTGTCGAATTGCTGCACTTCAGGAAATGATTAGTTGTGAATTATATTGCCGAAACGTCTGTACGTTCCGGGCGAGACGGTCAGTGCTACTTTGCAAATTTGCGAACTCCAGTCGCAAGCCGTTGTCCAAAAATTTGCGCCAAATTAATCCAACAAGAAACATACTATTCGACCAAATCTACCGATCCGAGTGAGTTATCATGATGAATAATAATTATAATTATTGTTATAATTAAAAAATATTCGACTAGAAGCAAAATTGGGTTGTGCTAGTCGCTGTGTAATAACCAACGAAATGTCCAAGCAGATGAGCGGTCGTAGTAAGAAGAGTTTCCCGAATGAGGTTCTATTTCGCATCCCGGCTGTACCCGCTTCGTCTGATACTTGTCCAATTATGCACATCTCTTACGAGCTCGAATTGCAGTTCATTTTTTCTGGTCGTTCCAATCAGGTTCTGCTTGTTCAAGCACCGATCGAAATTGCTTCTCCATTTGAGATACAAGCCGTCGGCGATTGTAACAACGACAGCACCGATTGCAAAGATGGAATGAATTCTTCGAACAGTTGCAAAGCACTGTTGCCGGCGACAAGTAAAAATTTATTCGTGAATTTTAATTATTATTATTATTATTTTTTTTTTGTTGTTTGGTTTTTGAAGAATCGATCAAATATGTCCAGTGTGCGTTCGGCTTGAGTTCGTTCGAATTGGCTGCCAATCCGTCGCCAATGAATCGCATCGAATACGCACCGTTCTATCCAGTATTGAGCATCTGATATCATTTTTCTTTCATATATCTCGGCGGCTGACCAGTTGGCATCATGCCTAGTTGTTTTTTGGCATTTTGCTTGTTCGTTTTTTGATTGGTTTCCGTCCGCCTTGTGTGTCAAATAGCTACATCCGCACTCACACACTCACGTAGCACAATTATTATATAGAAAGCAGCACATAGAGCAGGTGTTAAAAAAACTTTTTTTTTTCATTTTCATCATTGATATTGTCTTTTTTTTCGGTGGTGTTTGATTTAATGCTTCTATTATAATTTATTATAAAAATTTATTCGATTGTTTTCATTTATAATATTCTGTTTTTTTCTCGTTCTGTTCTTTTTCTCGTAGTGGTTTTTATGCACGTATTTAGAGAATAATGCCAGTTGATGAATCTGCTTGTTTCATTATTTCTTTTTTTATTTTGGGCAGTTGTGTTTTCAGTCAAACGTCTGTCTGTCTGTCTGTCTGTCTTTGTTGAAGACAATAATTTTTTATTCTGCTCTCACATACTTACTGCTGTTTGTACTGTTTTGAGGTATTTTCTTTTCCAATTTACATGCTGTTTCAAAGAAGGCTGGTATCACATGCATACATACAGTTGTACGTGTGTTGTAGCACTAGTAGTAATGTTGTAATTTTTCTTAGGCTATAAATACATATATATATATAGCAGATGTCGATTGGAAAACTGCTCCATTTGAGACAGAATGTAAATCGACGTTCTTATTTGCTTATATTTTTTTATTTCTTTATAGCTTTTTTTGGCAGCTTTTTCTCTCTTCCGGCTGATCTGTTCAGATGTTTTTTTTTATTTTGAAAATTTTTAAAACCAAAAAAAAGAACAAAAGAAAAATAATATTGGTATTGTTTTACGGTTTGCGTGACTAAGTAGTTTAAATTTGCTGCACAACAATGTTGTTGTAATTTGTTTGTCTCCATTATTGTTAAGATTTTAATATCTATCATTTTTGGTTTTGCTTTTTGAATTTTGAATATCTTTTTTGGTCTTTCCACATGTATTTTTGCTTGCGCGTTCAGCGAACGAAAAACAAAAACCTTCCCGGCTGATGAAGCAAGTAGTAAGTAAGTAGTAATTGGTTTCGAAAAGGTTTCCCCGTTGCGTCGTCTGTTTTAATTTGTCATCGGTGCTGATTGAAAGTGACACTTTTGAAGTGCACTGCTGAGATGTCCAATCTATTGATTGGATGGGACATTTTTTAAATCAAAATATGCATGAAAAGCATTCATTATTTTTCTATTTTTTTTGGACAGGATCCAAGGGTGGAATTTATTTATATTTTTTGTGCATTTTTTCTTTTATTTATTCAATGTTTTTTTATCACTTTAGAAATGTTTGAGCTTTGTTGATGTTGCATTTTTGCAATAGAGAAATATCGATGCGTAGCGAGTAGTAGTATTATTATGCATATTAGGTGGTTTGTTGCAAGCAAACAAGAAGGCGCTTTGATTTAGCTTCTCTTTTGTTGCATCATTTTTGGAAAATGTTATTACCTTTTTTGTTGCCGTTGTCATCATTTCAACATGTTCGACAAGTTTGTTTGCTTCGCGAATCGAATATGCACACACCAGTATGCTGGCGTGCAAAAAAAGTTACCATAAATTTTTTTTCTACTTTTTAACAATTTGTTCACTACTTTAGTTCACTACAGTGAATCTGCGTAGTTATGTGCAATGCAATTTTCAGTTCATATTTATTTTTGAAAGATAATTTTGCTTTGCGCAATTGATGAAATTGTCTAAAATTTGAAATTCTCAGAGAAAGGAATTCCAATTTTAATTGACGAAAATGAGAGAGAGGGGGAGAGGGGTAGTTGGATTGTGTTGACAATTATTATTTCTGTCATAATTTGAAAAACGTGAAATTGGTGCTGTCGGGTGTTATTCTGCATTGTGAAAGCGGAACAAGCCGTGCAATTGCAGCAGCCCTGCTGTAGGGATTTTTGAAAGGACGAAATTTTGTTCTCAACGCGTTCAATGTTCAAATGAAAAAGATAGATGAAACTGCTTTGAAAATTAGTGTCAGTCTGGCTGGTGGGACAGGTTTCTGTTTTTGTTTTTCGAATAACTTTATTCTGCAGCAACAACAACAGTAGAGCTTCATTGCCAACGTCTATGGTTTGTCCAAGAACGACCTTGCCGAAAGCTGAAAAGGGAAAAAACCAATCATAAATAATAAGCCACGCGTCAGTTGGTGAAACCTGCTGCCTATTATTACTTACTGTGTTGTTATTATTATTATTTTGCGTTTAATCTTTTCTAATCCGTCACGTCACAATTCACAAATCTACCAATTTCCCGTCAGAATTCTATTATTTGCTCGCCTCAATCAACAAATGACTCAACTGACGGAAATGGGCAGCTGAAAGCTAATTTCCGGTGTCGACGTTGACCAGAATGCGCATTTGTTGACAACATGTGAAAAAGCAAGCCCAACTGAAAATACCACTCCACATTGCAATTACGATTTCTGCCGCACAACTGAATCGTGAAATTTGAACTAAATCTTCAATAATATCAAAACAAATAATATACTCTTTTTTCTTTCATCGATCGTCTCTTCACCGTCGATTCAATAATGCTCGCACATGCTGCACACGCGAGTGGTTACAAATTCATTTGTCGTGAGCTAATGTTAATTTTTTTTGTTTAATGATTATTATCTTGAATATATTTGACTGACAATTTAAACTCACAACGACCAATTTGTGTAAATTCTTTTTTTTTCAGCAAACAATTTTGAACTTATCAGCACTTATAATTATTAATTGTTCCATTTTTTGAAATAATTTTTAATTAAAATTTCACATTAATCAATTATTGAACAAGTTCGTATATTGTATAATTAATACTTTAACATCAATATGTACCGTAATTATTACAGTACACATTTATATCAAAAGTGGAAATTAATTGAGCAGTTCGAAAATGCCCAGATCCAAAAGAGACAAAGAAGGTAAATATCACGTTTAGCATATTTAATTTTATTTTTTTAATTAAAATTTTAATTGTAATTTCAGTTTCATTAACTGTTGTTAAAAAGAAAGGAAGAGAAGGGAAAGAAAAATTAGTCGATGAGGTGCGGCGTTGCATAGACGCGTACAAATCTATTTTAGTGTTTTCTGTGGAATCGTTTCGAACAGCTCAAATGAACCAAGTCAGGCATGTTTTCAAAGAAAACAGTCGGTGGGTGTTTATTCTGTTGTTATATTGAATGGTATTTTTGATTTTGTTCTGTCATGATAGATTTTTCTTCGGTCGTAACAAAGTACTGGCAATTGCTCTGGGAAGAATTCCATCCGAAGAGTACAGGGAAAATTTGTGCAAATTGAGTTCAGTGCTGGTTGGTCAACGTGGACTGATGTTCTCCAATTTGTCTGTCGACGATGTAATAAGGTTCGCACAGCAGTGGAAATTGTGCACGCTTTTGCAGCTTTGCTTTGCAGAAATTTGAAAAAATTGGAGCAGCCAGAATTTGCGAGAAGCGGTAACAAAGCGACAGAGACGATCACAATTCCAGCGGGTCCATTGGAACAGTTTCAGTTCACTATAGAACCACTGTTGCGAAAGTTGGGACTTCCTGTCACGTTGGAGAAGGGTAACATTTTTCCATTTGTTGTCATTGATGTCTTTTTTATTATTCGACTTTATTAGGTGTTATTATAATGGAAAAAGATTTCGTCGTTTGTAAGAAAGATTGCGTATTGACTCCGGAACAGGCGAAAATTTTGGTAAATGTCATTTACTTGGAAACATTCGCTTTAATTAATATATTTGGCAATTTTAATTTTAGGAACTTTTTGGAATTAAGTTGGCAAAATTCAAGTTGAATCAAAAATAGAGAGGCCCCCCATGACGGGACAGTGAGAAAGCTGTGGGGAACAAAAAAAAGTTAAAAAATAACTTTAAAACAATTTGTTTTGTTCAATAAATATTTAATTCGTTGTATGAATTTAAAAATTTTGGTACGTATTTCGTTTTTCTTTTCAGTTGTTGAAACTTTTTTTTTCATTCAAACGCAAAATTTACATTACTCGTTTGTGTGTGTAATTGTGAACACATTTTCCGATAAGACTGAATTTCAAAATCGTTTATTGTGGGGGGGGGGGAAAACCTTTTTTCTAAATTCCCCCCCCATCACCCCCGTACGCATTTTCAAAATAAAAAAAAAAAGAGTCTGTCACCATGCAAAACGACCCATTTGCACAGCATCTTCCGGTGCCTCTTCTCCCCTTTCCATTGCTGAAAATGAATGCGTCCCGCCATCACCTTGTCGGGCGCGTTCCCTACTCCACCGGGTTGTTTTGTCCGTTCGGGTTGTGGCTTTCCCGCCAATCTGGAAAACGTTCTCCAGAATTTATATCATTTTACAGTTTTCCCGTTGCTTACAGCTTACCCCTCCAATATTTCACATACCTGAATTGTCAAAAAACGGGTCCCATCAAATAACAAAACCTTCCTCCTTGTGCCAGGTAAGGCACATTCCTCC
>NW_003533112.1:0-900 GCF_000181795.1 Trichinella spiralis
CCAGCTGATCGACATTTATCGCTGTAACTTCCTAGCCAGCGCCAGTTTCCGTGATGTAATATCCGTTTCTGTCTCTTGAGAAGACGCTGCTTCTTTAGCGGCTGTATCTTTTTCAGTTTTCTTGGTTTTCTTCGATTTCGTTCGCTTCTTTGACTTTTTCTTAATCTTTTTAGAATCTTTCTTTTCACCTTTCGGTTCACCCGTTATCACTGGTTTTTCAGCTGTTTCCTCTGGGATTGGTGGAACAATGTCCAGCTGATCGACATTTATCGCTGTAACTTCACTAGCCAGCGCCAGTTTCCGTGATGTAATATCCGTTTCTGTCTCTTGAGAAGACGCTGCTTCTTTAGCCGCTATATCTTTTTCAGTTTTCTTGGTTTTCTTTGATTTCGTCCGCTTCTTTGACTTCTTCTTAATCTTTTTAGAATCTTTCTTTTCACCTTTCGGTTCATCCTTTAAAAGTGGTTTTTCAACTGTTTCCTCTGGGATTGTTGGAACAATGTTCTGCTGATCTACATCCACCGCTGTGTCTTCACTAGCCAGTGTAAATTTCGGTGATGTAATATCCGTTTCTGTCACTTGAGAATTAACTCCCTTCTTTAACGGCTGGTACCCTTTTCCCAATAAACATGGTTATCTTTGGAATTTTCCGCCACCCTTAACTTTCTTCTTAAACTTTTTTTAAACCATTTTTTTGCCTCTCTATATAACAGTTATAACTAGTTTTTTGGTTCAAGTGCTCCAGTAAAATTTAGGGTATTGTCCAATTATACCAAATTATCGCATTAACATTTACCAAACAACCGCCTAATAACGGGTTGAACTATACCATTCTTGAAAATTTTAAAAAAAATATTTCTTTTAACGAAAAAATAACTTTTTCAATATTTGTGGGGTTCC
>NW_003533113.1:0-2377 GCF_000181795.1 Trichinella spiralis
CTTTTCATTTTTTTTCTTTCAGCAATCGTGTTCGTACATTGTACGAATGTGTGGCAGATTGTCGTTGTCAGTTGAGCTTCATGCCTGGCCAGATTCTGACAAACGGTTTGATTTTGACAGCATATTTTGTTGTGAAAAATCATATCAATGTGAAATTTTAATATTGTTTGTTAATTTTGTTTTTTCATATAAAGTAAGCAAATCCAAAGAACCGGGATGGCTTGTTGGTACGTTGAATGGCAAACCCGGTTTGGTTCCTGAAAATTTCGTCGAACCGTTGCCTTAGATCGATGATGATGGAGGAGACAATGTTCGTGTTTCTATGAAGCAGTTCAAAGTGTGAAAATGGAAATAATTTGCTCGAAAATGATGTTTTTTTTGTAATATTCTTCGCATGTTATAAAAATTATATGTCTGTTCTTCGTTGGCGTAACGTTGGAAACAACGTCACCGCATTTTTCACCTCACCAACTTGATTGTCAATTAAAGTAAAAAAAAATCTTTTTTTTCTTTCAGAAATTTCACAATTCAGTTATGCGCTTTAAAAGTATTCGCAGCGCGTCATAAAATTTTGAAATTCATTCATATGCGTTCCAGTTATTTTCAAAATTAAGAAGCTTCACGTCACATTTCAACGATATAATAATTAAATCCAGTTTTATTTGAAAAAGAAAAAGCATTAACATTTTTTCAACTTGTTCAAGAGTAAAATTAATTTCAGTTCCAAAACTCAACCGTAAAAATCGGTTCACAAAATTGCTCATAAAGTTGCACGTTGATTGTAATTAACCATTTTCAACGTCAACTCGTTTTATATTGATAATAAAAACTCGTCACAGTGATATTTTGCAGTCGAATTGTATTCGTTTTTCTCATTGTCAATCCAAAAGACTAAAATATACAACTGTCCAATGTACCACTGCACACGATTGTGATTTGTCAAAGAAGAAAAGCAGTGAAAAAAAAAGTAAAGTTCTAAAAAAATGATCAAGTACTGTAATTTAATTTTATAGTACTTGAACATCAGCAAATTCTTACTATATTTTAGGCATTGATCTAACTAAGTCAGTGCCCTGAGTGGTGCTTGGTTTGCTTTGCCCATGCCCTGATTGGGTTGCCTGTGCCATCATTGTTCGTGACAGATGGAGCTGTAAGGCAGTGTTATTTACTTTAAGAATTTTCTGCTGTTCATCTTCACTTGCCACCCGGATCATCATGAGCCGAACTCTGCCCGATGATAAGGTGATCACTTTTGTTTCTGTTGTTCCATTTCTAATACTCTTCGAACAATTTCTTTATACATCTGTCAGTGTATGAACACCAATGTGTGTTTGAATTTATTTCACTTTTGTTTGGTTATTTTTAAAATCACATTTCCTCACTGAATAGTCGTCTGTCAGTGATCGAGTAGTATTTAAGAAAAAAAAAGGAAATTTTTTTTCAATTTCACTTTATTCAGCTCAGTATGGAAGGCACATGTCTGTCTCTGCTGAGCACACTGAAATTTTATTTTTTTCTAAATCAGATTATCCCAATATATTATATGAAAAAGTACTGCTGCTTTTGAGTGAACGACATCGTGCTTGAAGATGTCACCCGGCTAGTAGTAGCTTCCGTCTGTAGATAGGATTTTTCAAATGCTAATCAAACGCAATTTGAATTTTATCGTTTAAATTTACCGGTTATCTGTTACTTTGACTAGAAACAGCTGTTTCCAGTGGCCTGACCGTATGGCTTGATTGGTCGTACGTCAGCGGTTTTTGTCAACTCAACTTTGCTGTTTGCATGTTTAATTGACAGTCAGTCTTCTTTTGAGAAGGGTATTTTCTTAAATTGCCTTAATTTTGGTTGTTATCGTTGTTGTTGCTGTTGTTGTTTGGAATAGAATTTGCCTGAAATGGTAGTTTGATTTTAATACCTGCATATCTTTGAATCATTTGACAGCTGTGCGAAATGATGGACCAAGTTTTCTGGTGTAATTTTTGAATATTATTATTATTATTTGAAGCAGTATTTTTTTGTTACAGATCAATCTCCGACTTATTCTTGTTTGCGGAAAGACTTGTGATTTTTTGTTCGATTCATCTTTTTCTGCTTCCGATGTTGCCCAGTATGTTTTTGACCATTGGCCCGATGGTATGGTTTAAAATTTTTTTCATTGTTATCAATTTGAATAATAATTCCATTTGATTTATTCTCCACGTGAAAGGGTAAATTTCAGATTGGGAAGAGGAACGTGTACAGTCGGCATCGTTGCTGAAGTTAATTTACCACGGTCGATTTCTCCATGGAAACGTCACTTTGAGAGGTGAGTTCTAATAGTTCGAGCAGCTTTTTTTTGGTTTCTAATTTTGTTGTCCAAAAAACCAAAAAATGG
>NW_003533114.1:0-1866 GCF_000181795.1 Trichinella spiralis
ACTACTTCATACTGAGCGACAGTCGTATTTCAGCAATGAAATAGAAGTAAAAGCAAATTCGAAGTACGATGCATTTATGCCAACATCTGGCGACTACAACCAGAACGTCTAGTGCGGACGTCGAAGAAGTGATCACTCAAAACAGAAAACAAGCCCACTGTTCGCATACACCTCATTATGCATTTGACAAATAAACTTATAAATTTCAATTACGCTTGTTCATTAAAAAATTTCAAGTATTAAACTAATATTTTTTTTATTTAACCCCTCTTGTCTTTTAGGCTTAAGCTATTCTATCGCATGATTGAGATACCAATTATTTTTAATGAAAAAACGGTACTATTTTATTCTTCGTCAGACTGTCATGTATAATAATACATGTACATGATAAATCTTTTGTATACTACATCCGCCCATCTTTATAAATTAAACGCCTCTGCATGTGTTACATTAAATGAAGGAATATAATTTGTTTTTACAAAACTATATATATGCACTTCAAGTTTCATTTCTACTTCATAATTAATTTTCTGCTGGTAAAGTGTGGTTCGACCGCACAGGATTTCATAAAACAAGACATTCTGTCTTGCGTCATCCTCAACCTCAGTACATACTACTGATCGTAGCATTTCAAGCACATTCAGATTTTTATGAAAGTGTCAGTTATGCAAGAATCAGGAAATCAAAGAAAAGCAGCTAAGAGCAACATTTCCCGCAGCAATTTTATAAAAAATCGACTGACTGAGGCTAGGAGGGAGGAGATAGTAGGGATGGCGTGTAGGCGATGGAGTTGGCAACTGAAATGGATGTTCAAAGAGGGGAAGGTAGAGAAGAGGTTTTTAGTGTGTAGGTGCAATTTATATAAGAATCAGACATGCAAAGTGAACGAATAAAACTCGTCATAGTGACAGCCATTCACACCTGGGACTCGGAAATGAGGGACGTATGATAAAGTAGGCAGAATTTTTGCGTAAATAGGTGGAAAATAAGGAAGCCGTTTAAAGGAAGTGCATTCGAAGCGGCTACTGGAAAATTGTATCTGATAATCAGGTTGGCATTTTTGTTAATCTGACGCGGGAATGTGAAGCTTGCAGAAAATCATTAGACGTCTCGTTGTGCGCAAACAAGTGCAAATGGGAACAATCACTGACGACATTATAATATATCTGGAATTCAGGCCTGAATCACAAAGCAAAAAATTAAGTGTATATAAAAATCTGCAAGTATTAATCTAACTGATGATAGCCGTCTTGACTGCAGCACAGCTTCAATGTTGTCTGTGAAATAAATACAAGTCTCATTTTACATAAATGACGTATTTCTAGCAGGCATTTTTATCTTACATGAGCACATAATACAAAGCATAAAAGGGAAATAAAGCAGATGGAAAGAGAAAAAGTAAAAACATCATTTATAATATGAAGTTAAATTACACTTCAAAAATAAAAAGCACGGTAAGATAATTAATAATTGAAGATACAGTAAGATACATTATTTAAATTGCCAAATTAATGATAAGAAGGTTACTAAGTAATACAGAAAGAGAGGAATGCATAGCTATTACTTTATTACGGTGCTGTTCGATAAACGGTGGCGCAGCGTAACCAAGGTGCAAGTGCAAGATGCTACATTCAGGTGAAAATTTTATACTGAAACTTATTTTCCTGATGTTTTGCTATGAATGCATGTATATTTAAGTATTTAAGCACTTTTTAATTTGAAGATGCGTAAAACGTGAAGTACTTTTAAAGCATAGTATTCTCAATTACATATAATTGAACATTGAAGGTTTTGGACAAATCCATATTTCAATTTGCTATTTTAGGTAATTGTATAGATATAATTGGAGAAGACGATAAAATTTTC
>NW_003533115.1:0-1568 GCF_000181795.1 Trichinella spiralis
CTTTGTATTTCTCCCCCCCTTCTCTCCCCCCCCTTTCTCTGTTTCTCTTCATTTTCCCTCTTTTCTCAGTCTCGTTTTCAATCTCCACTGCTATCTTTAATTAGTGCGTTCATTGACGTCAAAATCAACAGAAAATTAATTCAAATGCACACGCACACGCGTAACGTCTGCCGCCTTTCTCCCAGGCAAGCGGCATTCAAGCGGGGGAAAGCATCAATATTACAAAAATGTACACTTGTCGTGTTGTTCATTTTTTGTATTTTCAAATTTGCATAAAACTCTTTTTCTTCAATGGTAGCATTCGAAAATTTCATTCTGCATAATATATTTTCTAGATGATCGGTTCATCGTTTCACGTTGCACGTAATGCATCTTATTTGCAAGGTATATCTTCTTTTTTTTTATTCGTTGTAAATTTTGAAATTATCACATTCATTTATTTATTTCAGAAAATCATTTCTTCATCCATTCATACACTACCACACTGTTCACACGAACATAGACATGCTAATTTCAACGATTAATTCAACAACAATCATTGTTCTGTAATTTAAAAAATATTTTTTTTTTATAATCGCAGCTTCGACTGAATTTGTTTCTTCAATTGAATGTGCAGCATATTGAATGTCAGTTGGAGAATCTGGTTTTTCTTTATCAGTGTTTTCAATTTTTAAGCTTTGGTATGTTGTGTGTGTTTGCCATATGTGGAACGCAAATTGCATACAGATTGTCTGTGATTCATTCGGCGCAACGAATACTAATACTACTAATAATAATAATATTCGACGTCGAGTATATGTATAGATTCGATGTAGCGTTTTTAAAATGGTTGTTTGAATTGTAAATTTTCTCGATTTCTTTACAATCAATCAATCATATCTACCTACACACATATATATATGTATGTATACGTGTGTGTATGCAGATTATTATTGTATAAAATAATTCATTTGTAATAATGGCAAAATTTGGCCAGCCGTCAGTGGACAATCCATAGGTGAGAAAGATATTTGCCAATTGACGTCGACGTGGTCGTATATATTTGTGTTAGTTCGCCTGGTCAGAGATCGAGCGACAGAGGGAGAGAGGGTGATTGAGAACAGTCGCTGTTCGCTCGTTGCCCGCCTGGCCATACGGTTGAAAAATGTCGATCCAACCAATCAATTTCGTTGACCAATGAAATTTCCTCCAAGTCGCGTCTGTTTGGATCCGCGGTCGTGGTGGGATAGGTGGTGATTTTTATCATTTTCTTGCTCGCTTTTTTTTTCTAGCCTTCACCATTCTCGCAGTTTGACGGTGACCGTGCTGTTGTCTGTTGTCTGCTCTTGTGCGTTGTGTGCCTGGTATCCAGTGCTGACATATTAGCGCCGGTCGTGGGTCTGGTCAATTTTTTTTCTATCTCCAACTTTTCCACATCCCGCTGTGGTGAAGCTGAATACAACAGCTAACCGTGTCTTCGACGTCGAGTTCGCCGTTGTTCTTTGGCCAACAAGCCTGTGGGCGTCAGGCGGCGGCTGCGGCTGCGGCTGCGGCGGCGGCCAGTTTCGCATTTTTCACGTCCGACGGTA
>NW_003533116.1:0-1275 GCF_000181795.1 Trichinella spiralis
TAAAGTGTGATTTTACTTTGTCATGATAAACCAATTTGTTTTGTTTGTTTTATTTTTTCATGGAAATATCTCAAATCAAAATTGCCATCTCCATTATTTTTGTTGAAAAATCTTTAGTTCGAACTTGAGGATTCTTTGGTAGTGGACTGTATGTGTTAAATATAAAATATCAATGACAGTGGGTTTGACTAAGAATCGGTTTATTCAGAACAAACAGTGAGTAACAATAATGATATAGCGACAGAAAAGAAACGGTTCAGGCGGTATTCGATACGGCGTGTTCCGTGTTAATTGTCCCTCCTCCCTCCGCACTTGTATTTATATCTTTTTCTTGGCGTCACTCCGCATCCGGCGTCCTCGATAAAATAAATGAAAAGCAATTATAAATCGGCGTGGGCACGCCATCCCTTAGACTGTGCAGCTTAGCCGGAATCTGAACAGGTGCGCTGTCAGCCTCATTTCAATTTGACGCTTTTTCAGCAACTGACCACAAAAGTTGTGACAAATATATTACAGAACGCTGACTTTTTGATGATTTAATTGCCATTCCATTGTTTAACATCAAGAAAAACAAAGGATGCAACTGGCGTCGCGCAATTGTTGTTTTCGTACCAGGAGCAATGCTTTGTTGCCACGGGAATTTTTACATAGTGATGAGCAGATATTGAGAAAAGATTTCTCAACATTTACATTAATACGATAAAAAACGCCATTTTGCTCCAGTCTGTATTGTATTGTATTGTTTTTTTTCATCGTAATTTCATTCTCTTACTTTCCTCAATCTGAGAACAACAGAATTATTATAAAACAGTCAAAAGGTTAGAAATAAAATTTAACAAATAGAATAAAGTAAAATTTGACAAATAGAATGAAATAATATTTGACAAATAAAATGCATAGGAGTGACAACAAATGAAATTTACAGGCACGCGTCAGAGCAGCAACCAATGAAATTTTACTGCGAAGAAGTAGGCGGAGTCAGAGGGGAAATCGGGTCTACCTCCATCAAAGAACATGATGCTCTGTGAAATGAAGAAGCTTCAAAAGCTTTTCTGCTCGGTGCAGTCCATTTCTTTCTTTGTTGGCATCCGCAACCAGAGGGTTCTACTTTTATCACCCAAAGTACATAAGAACTGTTCATAAGAATTTCAAACAGCAGATGATTACTCGTCGATAAATTACATTTCAGCTGGCAATTATACGAGATGTATGCATAGTTTTTTCGTGTCAGAAATTGTTTGATGACCAGTTTAAGGCGATTGTAATACGATGGAA
>NW_003533117.1:0-432 GCF_000181795.1 Trichinella spiralis
GCTTGTTCGAATTTGCGACATGAATTGTAAGACTGAATAATTATTTGTGTGTGTGTTGTGGTGGAGGCGATTGTGTCGTCACCAGTTGTTGTTGTGTGCAGTTGTCGTATGTTTTCGAAAGGGAATCCGGTTGATATTCCGGAACCGAGTAACGGAGACAAAGAGTAGCGCTTTAATCTCTCTGTGGGGTTGGCGTTCAACTCAATCGCGCGGTAACGCAAGCGAACTCGGAAAATGACCGTCGTGAGTTTCGAAAAGAGTTTTCTTTTCTTTTTAAGGGACGCATTCCCTGGAACCGGGTTGTCCGGAGATAGGGATTCTGGTATCCATAAAACGCCGACTTTTTCACGGTGTTCGGACCGCTCTCGTCGGGACTGGAACATCCGAGCGACTTCTGAATTCCCCCCCACTTGGTCGCACTGATATCCGCAA
>NW_003533118.1:0-1328 GCF_000181795.1 Trichinella spiralis
CCCCGTTGAATTCATCTGAACAAGAAGAAACGTTCGGTCATAGAAAACCAAACTGATACCATAGAGAACAATAGAGTTTCATGTCACTCATGCTATGGTTTGGTAATGGAGGCACATTGCTTCAATCAGCCCGGGCCAGACTATATAATGAAGACGGAAATTCTATGATTGTCAACTGTTTATTCGATAGCGGTTCACAACGTTCCTTTGTGAAGAAGAGCGTTGCAGAAGCATTAAGCTTAAAAGGACCTTTCGAAACAGTGAACATAGAATCTTTCGGAAACATTAATAGTGAATGTTTACGTGTACGCCGGGTAAAATTTTGGTTGACATCGGTGAGAGACAAGCCTCACAAGAAACAAATGGTGGAAGCATTGTGTTTAAAGAAAATCACTGACCGTCCGAACGTTCGTTTAGATATCAAACAATATAGCCACTTCACGTCTCTGCAACTGGCAGAAGATTTTAATGATTTATCTTCCACCTTTGACGTACTTATTGGCCTGGACTACTATTACGACTTTATTAATCAAGCTATAATCAAAGGTCAAGAGGGAGAACCGATGGCAATACATTCCACGTTGGGATGGATCATTTGTGGTCCGACTCCAGGAAAAGTTCCCATGAAGAGCATCAAGATGTTGTTTGCAAAAACAGAAGATCATCTTGATGATATTTTGAAAAATTTTTGGGATTTGGAAGCCATCGGGATAAAAGATGAAGAAAAAGAAATTGATTCAAAAGCCTTACAACTGTTTGAGAAAACAGTACGATTTGACGGGGAAAGATACGAAGTACAGCTTCCCTGGTCAAATAAAGAATCGGAATTGCCGAACAATTATAAACAGGCTTTGGATCGATTAATTCAAACGGAACGGAGCTTGTGTAGAAACCCTACCAAGGCTCAGTTATATAAGAATGGGATGAAAGAATACCAAGAGAACGGATTTGTCGAAGAAGTAAATGACGTACAAGGACGACCTGGAAGAACGTGGTATCTACCACATCATACCGTCCTAAGAGAAGACAAATCCAGTACGAAATGCCGGATAGTGTTTGATGGATCCGCGCAATTTCGTAATGACTCCCTCAATAGACAGTTAGATCCAGGACCTCCACTTCAAAAAGATCTGGTCCAAATATTATTACGTTTCCGCAGATTTCGTGTAGGACTGCAAGCAGACATATCAAAGATGTTCTTGCAGATTGGGCTACAATGAGAAGGATCGAGATGTTTACTTTTATATATTATCGCGTCCCCACCCTGGGATCTCAAGAAACACCGCGAAATAATTACACGGCTTGTTGAGCGAGTATGCTTCGGGCCT
>NW_003533119.1:0-1314 GCF_000181795.1 Trichinella spiralis
TAGAAGAAATTTCCAAAGAAAAATTGCATATTAAAAATTTAGGCAAAATTGAAACTTACCCTTTTCTCTGGTCGAGGTAGCCTTTCCCAAGCTTCGTTGACACATTTTTCGTTAATTTTAAGTTTGCTTCGCAATGGTGAAAGTGACATTGCTCTGTGACGTTCCAAACTTTCAGACAAATAATCGTGTGGAGTAATTGGACGAACTTCGAGACTCTATTAAAAATTAATAAAATGTGAAATGTGTGAGAAAACATAATAATAATAGAATTATCATCAATTATGAAATTGATCATTGTGAAATGGTACCCGAAGTCGTTGCCGTTGCGGACGTTCCAAAGGATTCAGCTTGACAAATGAACGTTTGCTGTGACTTGACGGAAAATCGGTGTTTTTCTTTTTTCTTAAAAATTCAGCTGGCAACGTCTGACTTGAAGTGATGCTTGTTTTCGGCGGTTCAGCTTTTGGATCAATCATTCTCAGCTTGTAATATTCCGCCTGCTTTTCCACCTTGAATTTGAATTATTTGTTTTAACTTTGTAAATATTTTTAAAAATTTGTTTTATTCAAAAATATTACTTTATAATCAGCCGGACGATCCATCTGGTCATAATTCGTTTGCATAGTTGTTTCTCTTTTCAGTTCCGAATCAATGCCTGGTTTCTGAAGTAGATTCAACTTTGTAAAAGCACATTTTTAAAAAATTAATAACATGAAATGAACAGTTCAATTTATTGATGGCTTTAAAATAATAAACTAATCAAATTAAAAAAAAGTCATACCTCTGAGCTTTGTTTTGTTTTATAAAATGGCGTAATGAACCGCATATCGTGGCGCCGCACTTCAGACGTGGTCGTTTCCTTTTCTGTTGCATTCTGCTTTTACAAAGAACAACATTCAAAAATTGAAAGTTCTTATTACAATTTAAATAAAATATTATTAATCTCATTCTACGCATACCTTGTAACATGCTTGTGAAACAACTTTCATCAAATAACACTTTACTTGTATTCTGTTTCAAATTACTGTAGATAAGTTTTCACAATATATTATAAACAAAATTAAATTACAAATTTAAACGTGTAAATTAAAAAAAATATACACACAATTATGTCTCAACGCTTGGTCATAAATAGAACGTGCTAAACAGTGTTGCTTATGTATGAATAATTGATATCGCGAATGCTGTTTTTTAAGGTGAAATTCATTTTGAAAATCAATTATGCAGCGATGAGACATTCGATAAATAAAAGTGCAGTTTGACGACCATGCTCGATGAAAGGAATAATGCACTTTCATTAGTGGCATTTTACTT
>NW_003533120.1:0-1083 GCF_000181795.1 Trichinella spiralis
GCGATCCTTGATACGTTATACCTGTTTGGAATATCATTCGGATACTTCTATGGAACTGACGTTCAAAATGAACTGTGTATATGATTGACAATTTTTGCAAAGGCTTCACGGAACCGATGCAGAGGAGTTCATTCATTTATCGCCACGGCAAACATGAGATCATGCAAAGTCATCGCAAAATTATAGAAATTTAAAAATTCTGCATTGCAAGCTCTTGCTCCCCGTAAATTTCAAGTAATCTTTTTTGTAATCCCTTGAAGGTTTCCATTGGAGGATCAACTTGTGCATATAATCATGCATGTAAACATATCACTGATAATGGCAAAAGTAGCGTCTCGCCGACCCAATCAACTGATTGAACGGAAGTTTCGCACATTCCACATGGAATCTTCTGATGTAAGACAGGATCATACCACGCCATTGTAGCGTCTTCTGCGCTACCATGTCTGTTAGCTGACAGACCGCATCGACTCCTAACAAACATAAACTATATATAGCTTTACTGATGTGAACAAATACAAGGACTCCCAAATATCGACGCACAACGTCCCTCTCTTTTTCACTGCTAATATGCCCTTTGCATGCCAGGCGCATTCCATTTATATTTTATGCTGAATTTTGCAAGTATTTTATATTACAATAAAAACTGCTTAATTCTATTAAACTATTGTAAATTCAGTACGCTAAAGCATACTGTAGCTGAATACAGCATGTTCAGTGAAAAAAATAGAAAGTATTCAAATGAAATGGTAAATCTTATTTACTGAATGAGAGATGACTTGATTTTTCCTTTTTTAACAGGATGTATTAAAAGCAGAAAAAATTCCGTTTACTTATTTTACAGAAGCCAAGCATTATTTTATTTTTGTTAATTTTGCAAAGCAGTAATTGAAACAACAACAACCATTTGTAAAAAAAGTGCATAAATATAAAACATTTATTAATATGTAACTCGCTTAAGCTTAGCAGAATAATTTGAAAGTCAAATAAGTAAACTACATACCATGTTCAGTCGCTTATCAACTACAAGCTGTAAGAGGCCAACAGTCACACAATCAATATCTGAATAATTGCTTACATTCC
>NW_003533121.1:0-653 GCF_000181795.1 Trichinella spiralis
TTCATATAAAATACAGTCGAACTTGGTTAAGTGCATAAGATTTTGGCAGAGAAAAATTCCCTGTAGTTTATTAAACAATAAAATGATGGATATGTGCAGGGAAATTCTTTCGAAATTCCATGCTCACTTATAACCAAGTTCAAATGTAATTTGAAATGCAACATCAAACAGATCTGCTACATCATAGGCGCAGCTTTTGATGCGCAATGTTTAAATATTTCATTATCATTAAAATATGCATTGAAAGGTTGCAAGTGGAAATGGTAGTAGATGGCAATTTGTGTGTTTATCAACGCACTAGTCGGTTTTGTTCAGATGTTGAAATGGAAAGTATACAATTTACACTAAATGTATAAATAAATTTTTTTGTTTGTAAATAATATTGCAGATTTTTAATTTTTTATTTAAATAAAATATACGAAGGAAAACAATAACTCTGGTGAACAGGGGCAAAAGAAACATTGGAAAGATTAAAGATAAAATTCGTTTGCAAACCAGAAAAATTTTCAGACAACAGGCAGGAAAATCAGAAAAGTATTTCGATGCTAACAAAAATTAGCAATTGCCAGTCGTAATTTTAACTCAGAACTGCAACTGTGGACAATTTATCACTTGCTGACTTTCCCCTTTGCATTAAAATTCGCCATAACCAA
>NW_003533122.1:0-773 GCF_000181795.1 Trichinella spiralis
TCATGTTGGTCACACTCTTAATCGTGATGCTCAACACATCACACATGAAAATAGAATAAAACCACAGCACCCGTCTGCACAACAAATGCAACACAACTCAATTCACAGCCAGACACAATATCAACCACAGTACTACTACACTACTGCCAACCGTCATGTTGCACAAGTCGTCAATCGATCTGCTAAAATTAGATCGACGCAGAACGCCCAGGTACCAAACGTCACTGATGACTTTATTCATGCATATACACACACAAATCAAGTCATTTTATTGTGTCTGGATTACAAAGAAAACCACCACAACTGATGATACACGTTACAAATGATTTATTATTTTCCTTTCTGCACAGAGCGAAAGAATGTAGCATCATTTTCACGCATCAGTAGTGAGGATGAATACAACAAAGATCAACTGCACACAACACAAAGTGCAACTGCTCTTTTTGCACACATTACAAATCAATCACATTTCATGTATAAAAATACGATAATGATCCTTCCGCAGGTTCACCTACGGAAACCTTGTTACGACTTTTACTTCCTCTAGATGATTTGGTTTGGGAAATTTCCCGGCGCGAAGCCGAATACATATCCGACTACTGGCGCCAGTCAAAACACCTCACTAAATCATCCAATCGGTAGTAGCGACGGGCGGTGTGTACAAAGGGCAGGGACGTAATCAACGCGAGCTAATGACTCACGCTTACTGGGAATTCCTCGTTCAAGGGAAACAATTGCAATTCCCTATTCCATTCAAGCAGAATCCACCACAG
>NW_003533123.1:0-640 GCF_000181795.1 Trichinella spiralis
AATACATAGAGCACAGAGCCAGTGTGATAATCTTGCATTCACTTAGCAGCGCACGCCATCTGGTGCGGGACTACGTCTTCGGCGGATCGGGTTCCCTGATCCGACAGGGTCATCTTGGAAAAAGTCGTGAAGGACGGCACGGGAACTTAGAGGCGATGAGGCCGTGGGGGACTCCGGGGCAGGGCTTGGTGGGGGGGACAATACGGGGCAGGAGAGCTAGGGGGGCAGGTCCCCACCGCAACCAAAAACTTTTTTTTTAAAAAAAAATTTAAAAAACACGAATAACAGTGATCTCCTTTAGCATTGAATTTTTAAAATGGAAAGCGCGAATCTCCTCCCCCTTAAAGACAAGGAAAAATGCAAATCTCCCCCACTCTGTTGGGCAGGCAAAAAACGCACTATCTCCCCCTCCCCTTGGAGCAGGGAAAAACACTAAACTTTCCGCACATCTGAGGCAGGTGAAACAACTACTTCTCACCCGCCTCCTCTCCGCATAAAGCCTATCCTTTCTCCGCTCGACTGACGGTTATAGTGGGCTCTGTGTGATACAAAAATCCATTTCAATTATTAAACTCCCTTGACAAAAATGAAGAACATTTTCCATCACACAAGCAATATTAATCGCGGGTCGAAAACCATC
>NW_003533124.1:0-826 GCF_000181795.1 Trichinella spiralis
CACAGCTTTTTAATAAAAAGTAAAATATGGAACTTTGTTTAAAATAGAAATTTGTGATTATACATTTTGTGTAAACTGTATTCAATTTGTTTTTCAATATCTAAAGTTAAACCGACAACTGAATTGATTAAACATTCAAGTTGCAATACTTGTATTACTATGGTTCAACATTCCAGAACAAAAAATATCTAGTTCATTTCGAAATTCTGTTGATTTTACCAAACAAAAGTGAAAGCAAAGAAAATTTTTTTTTGCTCTGTTGCCATCGTAAAAAGTCATTACATGTCAAATTATGAAAACAAAAAATGACCTAGATAAACACGTTTATTTAACACTCTTTGTTCAGTTATCTCTTCTGCAAGCTGTTCATTTGTTGCTTCTATATTTTTGAAGAATAATGCAATTCAATAATAAAGATATTTAATTTGTAAAAAACAAGACCGTCAATTCTATTTTTCATTTTTTTCACTCCTCAATGCTTATCATTAGCTTGTGCTATTTTCCGTATCGTAGGTTTGAGATGTGTTTTCGAATGATGAGAATTAATAATAATGAATTTCAGTTTGTATCTCAAAGAACCGACAAGCCAATACACAAAGGGAGATGCCACACGCTGAAGTGCACAAATCATAATGACAATTACGGGTTGTGAATAAACATACAAACAATGGCTTTAATGTAGCACATTATTATTGTAATATTACAGGCAATCCATTTTTTCAACATAACGATTAGTTGGGTTGCCGTGGAACAGTGTCTACAAGTTTAGAAATGGACTTTTTCCACGTATCGTTGTATTGCCCATCTTGCCATAGTATATATTGTA
>NW_003533125.1:0-937 GCF_000181795.1 Trichinella spiralis
GGGAATAAATGTTTTGGCTGCACATGAAAGATCAATTTGTGCTCTTACGAGGATAATTAACAATGACTGTATTTCGGCAGAGCATATGCGGTGCTAGAGCAAGAAAATGCACACATTCATAATGGAGTGATCTTGAGATGAAAAATATCCTTCTCTGCTTTCAGTTTTGATCGGTAAAATGATTTCAAAATCCCCAACTGATTCTTTTTGATTATCATTTGGTTATCATCGAATACAACAATTGCAACTTGAATGTTTATTCAACTCAGTGGTCGGTTTACTTTAAATATTGAAAAAAAATTTAATACAATTTACACAAAATGTATAACCGCTGATGTTTATTTTAAACAATATTCCATATTTTTATTTTTAAATTTAAATAAAACATGGAAAGAAAAACAGCAACTCGTGTGAACAGCAGCGAATGAAAGAAACGTTGGAATAATTAAATACGAGGAACAATTTCAGAGAATAGGCTGGCAAAATCGAAAATGTAATACGATGTTAACAAATTAGCATTTGCCAGTCCTAGTTTTACCTCAAAACAGCAGCTGTGGACAATTTGTCAGTTGTTGATTTTGCCATTGTATTAAAGCCACCTTTAGCTACAATTTGTGACAAATGGAAAAGCATCTTATGCATAAATCTCGTATAACTGCCAGCTGAAGCTTAATTTATCTAATGAGCGTAGTACTTTGTTGGTTGAAATTTTTTTAACCGTATTTTTAAATTCGGGTGGATAAATAAAAGTGAAGCACTTCGAAAGCAGAAAGAAAGCGATGGACAGCACCAAGTAGTAAAACGCTTGAAGCTGCTTCAAATTCACTCTCCACTGGAGGACATCGCAATTTTTGGATGTCGACATTTGTGCGCCATTTGGGTATGATTAATTTTCTTCATTCAGAATCAACAAAAGGCATTCGTGCCACAGAAATAT
>NW_003533126.1:0-1720 GCF_000181795.1 Trichinella spiralis
ATTGTACGCACTCTCAAAAAAAATTATATCATGTGGAATTGTATGAAATTCAGCTATAGAAAAATTTAACATGAAACGAAGTAGTACGGCAGAGATATTAGTGAAAACCAGTGTTGAGTACAAAATGGATCCCATTTGACCTACGAAGGGTTAATCGATTCACGGTTGCTTTTCACTAAATCAGTTTTACATTATTAACTCCCAACACATATTTTAAAAATTAGCTTAAAGCACTGAACAGTATTATGGAATCTATATTTCAGTAGATAAATAATTTTGAAATGCATAAAATGCGCATAAATTTCTGTGATCTATTAAAAAATAAAAGAGTAAATCACGGAAAGTTTACATTTTATTTCATCATTGAGTTTTGCTTTTGAAAAATAGTTTCAACAAAAGCTGAAATAATGTCGCTCATTTTTTACTGGAGACCGTTTCTGAAAAAGCTTTTTCATCACTTTCGGCAATTCATACAAGCTTCACCAACTTCAGCTATCAGCACAATAACAGCTTGTATACTGCTATACATCTAGCAAAAATGTTGTAACATTTATTATATTTATAATGCGCTGAATCCTGAAGCATCTGTTTATTATACTTGAAGCATTCTAAGCGTGGGCTATCTTTTTAGTTTCAAAACATTCTTTATAATTTTGAAACCTGCTCTCATACATCATTTGCATCGTGTAGAGCTAGTTTCAAAAGGATGCATGGGTATTTCTTTCATTTAGAGCAAGCTATTTTGCATAAGAGCAAGTATATCAGACTGAAGAGAGTACCCTACCAACGAATTACGTCAAAAAATAATATTCCAAAAAATTTAGAAATAGGTTTTCATTCATTTGACACTAGTTTTGCAAATGGAAGGCATTTTAAAATTACGAAATAACTTTAAAATGGTAGTGCTGCATGCCATATAATGGAATATTGCGTGGAAGCAGTTAATGAAGAATGTATACTGGCTTCTTACTGATATAAATAATAGTGAAATGATAACGATTGAAGCAGAATCAGTATAGTAGCGATTTTTCATCGTACAATTTCCAAATCTGGCTTATTTTTTAAGTTAAAGTAATAATTAAAATACAGTTAAAGGTAATAGAAATTTTGAAAATTATAATAAAATTTCCTAAACACAGTAACATCCAAATTATTCGTCATATATGAAAGTTTGCAAACATCTCTTAGTGAAAAAGTATAAAGACAAAATAACAGGCACATATAATAGAAAATGAGAGCAAACTAATTCATAAAATTTGAAAAATTTGATGTTAAATTATTTTTATGCAAGAAAAATTTATCAACATTTCTCATATTTGTACCTACCAGTTATTTGCATACTGTACCAACAAGTGCTAAAATTGTCTTCATATGATGTTTCAATTTTGTGCATATGTTGCGCAACTGTCGTAAATAATTTAATAAATTACTAACAGGGGTATTACAGATTTGGTTTGTTTCTATATTGAAGAAATGCTTGCAAATAAACTCTAAATGATTTAATCGGGCTTCTTTGTTAAATAATCCTTTAATATTAACGCTTAATCATCATACAGTACATTCATGAGTTTCCATTCTTCTATGCAATTTTTCTGCGTAATAATTAGTTTACATTTTAGCGAGATCAGACTTTCGACCTCTTTAATTTTTATTGCGTTGAACTTCATATACTTTCTCTCGTCAGAATTACTGGGTTTCAATACCTGCCACTCTTGACGAA
>NW_003533127.1:0-1669 GCF_000181795.1 Trichinella spiralis
AACTGCTATATAGTATAAAATATTCGCTGCTGAAAGGCGATCTAATTACTTTCTGCATTGTGTTAGTGAGTCATTTCGATGCTTCACTGCAACAATTACGTTTGTGATTGTTAGACAAAAAATATGAAGAAACCACGAAACATCAGTTACAAAATGTATGACTCTACGTTTGCTTTATACGTCATCTCTGACAGGTATGAATTTTCATATATTTGCTATTTTTCATACAATGTTTTCTTTCTTTCTTTTGGCACACTGCACTAAACATGCGCGCTTTTTAAGCTTTTCGTAGTTGTTTGGTTTTAGTCTTTTTAAATGGAAACTACCGCATTGTTCTTCAGTAATGATATTCAATTAATATTCGAGACTATTACGGCAAAGCCATTATATAATAGTACTAATGGTATATTTTGCTGTAATTTTCAATAGTCCATACAAATCCATTTTTAAATTAGTACTCTGACATAGCAGCTGAACCCTTCCCGCATTATCTTTACTGCCCACTGTAATGTTTATTGGTAAGGTAACATACTTGCCCAATTGTTTAAAGGAGATGTTTCTCACCGGGAAACTGCAGTCGCACAATCGCACCCCTAAATGCTTGTCACTGCTCAAATCGTGCACAAGATTGTTTCAGAATGACATAGGAAAGCTGCTTATAGCTAGAGAACACACTTTTATACTACCACCTTTGATACTTTCAGAATGGCAGTAACGATCCCTTCATTTCTGAAATGACTCCATAAAGTTTCTATTATGTCATTGCCCTGCCAATAGCACTGACTAATACAGATGCACCTATTTTATGTCATTGAGAAAATAACTCAATGCCCATCAATGTTGTCAGTATTGATAAATGAAACACCGCCTGAATATTATACGTGAAGATTGAGTGGAAGAACGCATATGACAACTTCCACCTCCTCCATCCTTCAAATTCTTACTCATTCCTTCCTGCTGTACTGTCCCGCCCTTTTTTCCTTTCTAATGATTCCCATCATTGAGCTCGTAATAATACTAAGCTGAACAGAGATCGCATTCAACTGAAAGTGCTGCGCACCCCCTATTTCAAGTTGAATGAACAGCACTAAGCTGTTTTCATCTCATATAAATCTAATTTTCCATAATTGTTATCGACTAGCAATATAACCAATTCCAGGCTACTCGTGATTCTTTTGTTTTATTCTTTTCATAAAATGCAATAGAGAATTGTCACCCGCATAAGTTTCTTGAATTCATTGCGAATCGCTCAGTTACTGAATTTCTGCGATTAGGGTTTTTTTTCACATTGCATGAAGCGCGCTGAAGCAGTGCTCAACCAAGTATGCAGTCTTGCTATAAATTATCATAAGGCGCAAACGAACGTGGAGGTGAGCTGTCAAGCGGCATACCCCTGGAACAGCCGCTTACCATCATTATGTCTACGCTGCGCACTTGTTGACTTCTGTACTGAGATAAACTGCATATTACAAAATTTCATGACAAATGTTTAATTTTCCATAAATCTGAAAAAGTATTTTATTTTCGCAACCATTTTCAGTGGGAGCTATTTAAAATTATCTATATAATTTTGATTAGAAGAAAAGCATTGATAAAATATAAATTATTGAATCACCTTGTACTTTCAAGCAACTAAATTACACAACATGCATAAATACGCAGTGATAAC
>NW_003533128.1:0-1398 GCF_000181795.1 Trichinella spiralis
GGGTCCCGGGAGGGGAGGAAAAATTTCAGTTGAGCTTGATCTCGATTCAGTTCAGAGCAATTAACAGGTTCTGGATAAGGGACCATCTGACAGGAAATAAGGGTGGAGCAGCAAAGGAGGAAGGAAACAAGGGTGGAAATGTAGAATGGGCGTAATGGTTTTTAGCTCCTTTCGCTCAAGCATCACGCATTATCATCAGGGGTTGTATCAGTTTTATAAATACTGCCACATTAATGGAGATGGAGTTATTTCTTCAATGATGGAAAACATGTCCCACTAAGTCAGTGCTATTTACAATACAATGACATTATAGCACTTTTAAGGATTCATTTTCAAGGACAAAAGGAACGTTAGGGCCATTCTGATAGCTTCACCAGTCATAAGTGGAAGTGAGTTCTCTACGTGACAGCCGCTTTCCTATGTCAAGCTGAAACAATCCTATGTACAAACTGATCAGTTCGACTGCAGCATCCTGGTCACGGAATCGACATTTCCATTAACCAGTTAGCCAAGTATGTTACCTGAACAGTAAGCACTGCTGAGCGCACTGAACATAACGTGGGAGTAATTCGAGTATTTTGTCAATACTAATTTGCTATAGTATTTGTAAAGACTATTGTAAATGAGCTTTTGCTTGTTAAACCAGCGTATTTATAAAGATGTCTCTAATAAAATGCCAATTATTTGTTGAAAGTCGCTACAGATAAAAAACCCATTTGTTTCTGCACATAAAAGTTAAAATTAAACTACTATGAAAGGTGGCAAAATGGCGATGTTTCGTGCAATTCAGTTTGAGAGAGAATGAAAGAAAACGATGAAAAAAACACCAAATATGTAAAAACTCATACCTGTCAGTGATGAGGTATAAAGTAAACGCAGAGCCGTAAATTTTCCTGCTGATGTTCGTGGTTTCAACATATTTTCAGTCTAACAATCACAATGTATTTCTTGTAGTGAAGCACCAAATTGACCAAATAACGCAGTGCAGTGAGTAATTAGAACGCTCCTTCAGCAACGAATAATTAAATAATAGTGCAGTTCTCTCTTTAAGGTGAAATGTTCATAAGGAAAGTTTTTTCCTGAATTGAATGGCACAAATTGCCAGAAGCAGAAACAATCGGCAATGTTCACCTTCACATTAGCATAAACTTGGTCCGCTGACCTGGAAATGCATGTATGTTTTGAAAACGTGAGGTAATGTAATGAGTTAGCAACAAAGAGTATGAAATAATAAAGGTTAAACAACAACAAAATCCTCAAAATATTACCAATGAAAGTCACTATCATTTCAAATTATATTATGACGTAATGAAAGAAGCATAAAAATCCGTAACTTAAATGGAACTGAACGGCAACGTTAATCGTACGTAAATTAAACAACAATCAACTATTAGTGTA
>NW_003533129.1:0-1504 GCF_000181795.1 Trichinella spiralis
ACATACAGTGATTTTGCAATTGTTGCTGTTCGTGGATTTGACCAATACAGACAGTGAATAAGGCACAAAAACCCACCATATGCGTAGAGGTCGGTCAGGATACACATTCGGGTATACCTTTATGAGTTAAGAAGTGACCAGCTGCTGTGTCAGTTTATTCATGACACTGCGCTTCACGATGACGGGAATGGAAATGTTCAGAGTCATAGTGGGAGAAAAAAAGTTCCTTTATTCCGTTGCCCCAGCCAAAAGTTTGTCCAAAAGCAAAAGAGGGGAAAAATAGCAGAATACAGAAAAAACAACCTTACAGTGAGAGATATCCACAGTCGCAGGAGATTGTCGTCGTAGTTTCCATAAAGTGATTGTGTGTCTCATGATAAAGGTTGAAACGGACGAGACGAAAATCGATATCAATACTCTGTCTTCATTCCCCCCTCCTCCCCTCCTCAACCGAAGAATAGGAAATAACATGCAAATTTTTAATCTAAATACATACTGCTCCCCTCTTACCCCTATTATTTCTTCTCTATTGCCTGTGCATTGAAAATTGCTTTTCGTTGCATTTTTGGTTCTTATTCAAAAACATGTTGATTCATTGTTCAAAAATCAATCCTGATGACCAAGAAAAAAAAAGATAAATGATACAAAGTACCCGCCAGGACAAGCACAGCAATTATTTCCTGCTTTCAATTGTAAACTTGACTAACAGCCAACTGACTCTCCGTACAGTCATCATTAATGCAGATGTGCACAACTGACTGTACAAATGGTCGTCGTTCGTGAATGATTCAGAGAAGGTGAAAAAGGAAAAAAATTCCATTCCAAAAAGCCAGTAAACAAAAACGGCCGGTGTTGTTGACTTTTATAATAGTACAACAGTTTTGAAATGTCAGATGCTGAAAAGCAGATAAGCAGCAGATGACGTGTACGTTTTCACTGTTCTCTATATCAGAAAATTTAAACCAATAAAAAGAAAATGGGGGGGGGGGGGGGAGAGAGATTGAAAAAAAAGGGATTTTCACAATTGATTTCGTGCAATGAAAATGGCTGAAAAGCAGTTGAAATGTAATTTATTTTTTCCTTATTATAGCGGTAGTCTTTGATTTCAGCTTTTTCAATTATGCTCATCACAACAACACCAACAACAACAACAATAAAGAACAGTGAGAAGAGAAGATGAAAAGAAAATTGGTTTGAATACTTCAACTTTGCAATTTTACCTACCTAACCTACCTACCTACACACACACACACATTCAGCCCACGTTCCCCACAACACGTATCTCTCTTCCAAGCAAGCAACATGCTGACAATTCTTCTTCCAATTCCCCCGAGGCTTAAAATTTTATATCACTTCTCAAGCGTCGTTCTACTTTGCAGAAAATAGCAGAGGAATAAGTAGCAAGACGAAAAAAACGAAAACGAAGAAAAAATTTCCCTACAAAACTACACGGCCATTTCAACTGTACGGTACGTGACACACACAATCTTTTTACATTTATTGG
>NW_003533130.1:0-1436 GCF_000181795.1 Trichinella spiralis
AACCACATTGCCGCATGACTTCGATTTCGCTTTTGCTCTTTTTGTATTTAATTTTGCTATTAACAATTCAGTTTGTTAACTGTTTTGTATTCATTTGAAGATCCAAATAAAACTCTGTTCTTATCAGCTTAATTTCTGGTATGAATCCCAAGCGGATTCGTTACGAAATTTGCATAAGTTTTTGAAAAAATAGGCATTTGGTCGAGTGCTCGCACCACCATTTGTCGCGGGTCGTCCTGATATTGCACTACATTCAGGAACGGCCTATTCCCTTCGGGGAATTGTGTTTTAGGAATTGGAATCGGTTTGGTTACGATCGGTCGAGTGGTTCGTGAGATCGAGTGACAGCCGGGTGGCAGCGACAATGTGTAGTGCAAAGACACCAGCCTTGAAGTCGGGTCGCCGTCGCGGAAAAGAGGTCAACTATGAAGGCCAAATTGTACGGGTAGAAAGACGGCGTGGATCTCGCAGTAGTACGAGCGCAACGGACCTTGGTACGAGGATGGTTACGCGTGGGCGAAAGAAGCTGATGGAGGCGTCGGTTCGTGAAGCGGGTCACCACGGAGGTGAATCGGCGAGTACTGTGGACGTCGACGTGGTGGAATCGAAGAAAATTACGGGTAAAACGGCGCGCCGTAATAGAAGAGCGCCAAGCGGTGATGGAAAAAGACGAGAGAGCTGTGGTGCGGAATGTGGCCAAGCCGTATGCGGTAACGCTGTTGCGGACCGTAGTGAGGCCAGTTCGCCCCGCACTCCCAACGTTAGTAAATCTGGTCGTGACAAGTGTGGTCAACCCACTATAAAAGCCTCCACACCATCACCACCGAAAAGAAAACCGACCACTTCGAGTAGCCCACGTACGCCATGCCTCTCCAAGCGCGGAGCGAGATCCAAAATTCCGTCCACGCCAGATACACCATCGACTTCTGGCGGTTCAGGTAAGCAACGTGTTTTGGTGTCGCCGTTGCTTAGGACGGGAAAAAATTGCCCGACCTCGAGTTCTACAAAGAAACCGAGGAACAGGTGACTGTACGGGAAATTTTCCCAATCGCCCCAGGCGGGGGGCCTGGCCCCCTGGGAATGGCAAAAAACCCGAACCCCGGCCGGGGAAAACAAAACGGGCAAATTTTGCGCCCCCAAACCCTGAATTCCTTTTTTTCATTTGGAGTCCCACAATTTTTCCCAGCGGCCCAAGGGGCTTTTCCCGGGGGGCCCAAATTTTTAAAAACGGGATTTTTTTTGCGGGGGAAAAACCCCGGTATTCCCCCCCCCAATTTGGGAAAAAAAAAAATTTTTTGAATGTTTTTTTACCCCGGGGGGGGAAAAAACCCCACATAGTTTGGGTGAAAAAAAAAAAAAAATTTTTTGGGGGGGGTTTTTGTGGGATTTTTTTGTAAATAAAAATAAAAGGGGTGGTTAAAAACAAAAACACCCCC
>NW_003533131.1:0-938 GCF_000181795.1 Trichinella spiralis
CGTTTTAGGGGGGGCGATCCAAACTCGCCATCTGGACGCCTGGCTCCAATGCAAGCGCCAAGGTAAGACTGCGAGCTGCATTGTGCTCGACCGGTCATCCTCCCGTTTTATAACGACCGGACGGTACACCAGCTTTGCAGCTATGCGCTTTGCGTTGCCCGCTCGCCTGGATTTGTTACCTTGCCGGGCGAGATCCTCTATGCGTTCGTACCAGAACTGTCGGCGGTGCGGTTACGACCGAGAGACCCTGCCGCACATCCTTCAGCACTGTCGGCAGTTCAGCGCCCCCGCTTACCAGGCCCGGCATGACGCAGTTCAGGGACGCCTGGAAACGGTCATGCGTAGGCGGTTCCCCAACCTCCGCGTAAACCGGGCTCTACCGGAGATTGGGTCGAACAAGCGGCCTGATCTTGTGGTCGTTGACGAGGAAAAGCGGTTAGTGATTTTGCTTGATGTTGCAATCGTGTTTGAAAACACTGCCGCTGCCTTCGTCGATGCCCGGACCAGGAAGTGGGCGCACTATGAAAAGGAGATCCTCGCCTACCGGCTACGAGGATACTCCGTGACGTACGACGCCATCGTCGTCGGTGCTCTGGGGACGTGGGACCCGAAGAACGATGCCATCCTGAAAAGGATAGGTGTCGTCTCCCAAAGGTACCTACGGCTCATGAAGGTTCTCGTGGTGTCCGAGATGTTGGAACATTCTTCACGGATCTACAGAAGACACCTCGGCCTGCGAGACCTTCTCCCGGACTCCGGCACGAAACGGCGACCGGTTGGCACGACGGAGACAGACCCACCCGGTGGTGATCTCCGTCAGAAGAAGCGCAATTCCATCAGCGCTAGGGCATCAGGTGGGAAATGCCTGGAACGGCGGTTCACGTCACCCGTCGGGACGCCCTCGCAGCGTGGTGAGCTGCAGTGCCAACCGTGCCCTG
>NW_003533132.1:0-768 GCF_000181795.1 Trichinella spiralis
GCATTCGAGCGTTATTAGCTGATGAGCGAAACCTACTGTCGCAGTATTTGTTTGTCTCTTGTAATAAGTAATTACAAGAAACTGATGAATCAAATATCAGATATCATCATCCGTCTCAAATTTTTGCCTGCTGAAATTATGAACTGGGAACGGGCAGGATTTTTCATAGATGTCAGTACAAGTATTACTATTACTAGAGTAAACGAGATGTACATCATAGAGCAAGAAGCAAGCTAGTGATATCGAGCATAATGCTAAACCCAGCTGACTTGGCTTGACGCAAAACAGGATCAGAGCAAAAGCAGTTTAAAAAAATTCAAGACTGCTAATTCTACTTTCGTTTATTGCTGTGTTTACGGTCAGCTTCCTTGTGTTCATTTCCTTGTCGTTGTTTTGACATTTTTTAATGAAGGTGGAAACAAATAATGATGAAATTTAGTTTGGGACTGCAAAAAGGCACTATCAGAAGTTAGTATAGAAATAAAAGTTGTTCTACACCCTGAAGTGTACAAATCGTGTTGATAAATATTGGATGTGTGCTGAGGTAAGCAGAATTCTGATTGTAGTATCTAAATCAAGCCATATCTTTTTGTGTTATGAGTGACCGCGAGTTCAATTCAAGGGATAAAAATTGAATTTGGGGTGAGAAATTTGAATTACATTACATTAGACAGGACCGACGATAAACAGCCGCCTTGGAATGTACATAGTGTAAATACCTGGACCAGTAACCACTTGGAAGGCTGGCATAATCGTCTCAACAAAATA
>NW_003533133.1:0-886 GCF_000181795.1 Trichinella spiralis
CAGACGCTTAGGGATTGCTTACTTTTTGAGGTATACACAAAAAAGTGCAACTATATAGGAATTTAATCCAGTCGAAATAAAAATGAATGAAAAATGAAAGTTACGTAAATAGAAATATGTTATGATTTCATTAACTTTTACAACCGAATATTCAATTTTTCACCCAAAAAAATAAATGCTTTTTTTTAAGAATTGTTCTTGACTTTCATTAATGTAGCAAAAACCTTTAAAATTAAAGTTTTGTTAACTGAATTTTTTCTTTGATTACAGTTCAGATATATGAATTGTTAAAAATTATCAGATTTGAAAGCTATTTTCGTGTACTATTCCAGTCTTTTTTTCTAAAAATTCCAAATGCTCAAACTGGCAACTTTATCAAATTTATCAAAAAATCATCGATTGCGGGTTATTCAAAATTTACATACCTTTAATTGACACAAAATTGCTTGCTCTTAACATAAAACTATTTTGCAATACGCTGTAGATCCTGAGATGACCGGAATAATTTCCATTGTACATACTGGTGGATTAGTTTAAAGTTTCGAACAAATACCCTGCGTGAGCCCAATGAGTTGACTTGAATTGTTAACTTATTTAATTTCATAGTATTAGTAATGAATTTCAACTCTAGGCGACTCCATATTATACTAATTATGCAAATCGCCATTGCACGGTTGTTACTTTTCGAAATTAATTTCAAATAGTCACAAATGTGGCAAATATCATGACTTTAATAAATGACAAAGATGGTAAACGGGATTGGATGCAATGAAATGTTTCCTTTTTAGCAAAGTAAGCACTTGCAACGCTTTCGTTTTGATTTGCAGCAGTTAATGACTATTTAACAGCAGTAATTTCAGAAATTTACTTCAATTGATCGCAAAAA
>NW_003533134.1:0-2786 GCF_000181795.1 Trichinella spiralis
AAAACGCCCTCTATCCAACAACGACTGAAACACATGCCAATCTCCATTTACCCAACACTATTATTTTTTCAATTAAAAAAAACTTAATTTCATATTCCGTTGAATGCATTTGGGAAATATTTCATTTTTACTTTTCACAAACAAACAGACAAATTGTCATTATTTTTAAATCAACAATCCATTTGTTTGTCATTTGTCCAATTTGTATGTGCATTCGTGAAATTAGCTTTAATAGATTATCTTTTTCATCAATTTTGAAAATTTCAAACTTACTTATGATGCTATTATTCAATTGATATTGCTTTATCTCTGAACATTACGGCAATTGTGTTCTTCTGCATCTTTTTATTATTATTATTCAAAGGATCATCTTTCAATGTGTAAAAAATTATTACACAATTCTCTTTTGATTCTATCATGAGATTGGTCGTTCTTATTTTATCATCTTCATTTTCTTTCCTATTATATGAATAATACATATATCTGATACTTTTTATTTCTTGTATTTATTATCATCCGTAGCGTAAATGTTAAAACATATTGTAATTGTATAATAATTACAGTGATAACATTTTGCCAACAAAAATTAAATTTTTTGTTTCAATTATTTTTGTTGACAGATAAAAAAAGAATTTTTATATAAATAGCATAAAGAGATTTATCGCTTATGTTTTGTTTTCATGCAGCATTATTCATCGATTAAAGCATGGGTGGATTTTCTTTATTTATTTCTTATGTTGACGAAAGATGCTCATCAATTTTGAATGAACGACTTGTGATTGTTGAACTGTTGAACTGCCTGCAAAACATACTGTAGGGGAAAGATGGTACTTTTTTTTAAACACTCTAATAGGAAGATCTGTTCTTCATTGTTGAATAAAATATTTTTATTGTTAATTTTCATAGAAAATTAAAAACAGAATTTTTTTACCGTAGACTTAATTGTTAATAGTTTATTGACAATTACAATCGACTTTTTCACTTCGACGACATCTTGTCGAAAATTTTATACAATGCACAATGCTCATCTTTGTTCTTCTTCTTCTTTATTTTTCAGTTTGTTTTATTCAAATCAAAAAAAAGGTAAAGCAAATGAATAATTAATAATATTCAAGCTACTTTTGACGTTAGATTTGATCAACTATTTTTTTGAAAAATAAAATTAAAAAAAATTCACTGAGAATAAATTGAATTTTGATATCATGTTATATTTATAGTAAAAATTTTGAAATGTTGCATTTTGAGATGAAGAAAAGATATGCGAATTAATCGTTGACGACATGCTTAGGAAAATATTCTTTGCGGCAGGCAGTCTGCTCGGCTGTTGTTGCTCGCTTTCTGCTCGCTCATTTTTTTGTTGCTTGTTTCCCCCATTGAAAATATTTTCTGTCAGTTGTTATTCAAAAAAAACAATAATAAAGAATTTGATTGATAATTTTTAAAAATTCACATTTTGATATTTTTCAAATTTGCAGTTGTGCTGGTTAAGCTATATGAAATCGGCAACGGCAAGATAATTTTAAAATAAGCATTTTCTTGTTCTCAAGGTACATTTTCAAATCATCCGTAAGCAAGCATTGCCAATGGCAACAGTGAATTGATATTAAGCTTTGTTTCAACTACCAGTTTATTTGTTGTTAATTTAAAATTCGACCAATCATCAACTTTTTTCCCTACGCGCAACACGTTGCATAATTGACCAATTGTACAGTATACTTCATTTTTTGAAACATTCGTTCATTATTTGTCAGCTGTATGTTTCTGTGCTATTTTCAGTCTGATTTTTTTACATTATATTTCATTATTACGTCGAATTGCTTTGGTCATATTGTAAATCAAATAATACAAGTAAAATAGTAATTCATATATATAGCTTTCATCGAATTTTAATAGTTCCACTTGGACAGGATGCTGACATTTAAATAAGTAATATTTAGAAAATTTACAGTAACAAATTAGAACTAATTTACATTATATGATGATTTTTCATTCTTCACAGGTAAGCAGAAATCATTTGCTAGGCGAATAAAGGGAAAATGTAATGCAATTGCGTATGTTGTTTAATCATTTTATTGACCTCGATTGTGTGACGTTTGCCATTCAATAAACAGAATTATGTAAAAAAACATTTTAAATCAGCATTGTCGTTTTTTCTTTGTGCCTTTCATGCTCAGGTTATATCGCACAATCGATGGAAATACTGTGCAAAATTTTCAAAGCAAATGCACCAAAAACTCAAATCTAATAACAAGAAAGTGTTTTCTTTTTAATTTATATTTTTAATAATAATAATTATTATTATTATAATATAGGTTGTGTATTCTTCAAGGTATACAATAATTGAAATTTTGAAAAGATCGCGTTTGAATGAACTTTACAGTGAAATGAACTATGGTTTAAATAAGTTTACACGGTCGTACATATATTGATTATAATATGCTTCAGTTATAGTACCAGCTAAGGCTGTCCCTGAGCTGAATATGCGTTTTTGAGTTAGAAAATTTCTCTAAACTATCTATCATGATACCGGCGATAGAACCAAATCGCACTTATCATACTAGATTTCACTTCAAATAATATATTTCTTTTTCTTCATCTTCCTAAGGCTCAAAAAGAATCAAAATTAATGGAATATACTGCATTCCTAGATTACGGAAAAAACAAATCACTTTTTTCATCTTTTATGAACATTTTGGATCACCTTTTCTCAGCTGTTCTGCAAAATGCGTCGCAAATATGCTCTCCATTTTGGTCAATTTCGAGTGAATTAATTTTACACTGAAAAT
>NW_003533135.1:0-916 GCF_000181795.1 Trichinella spiralis
GCATTGCGGCTGATCTCAAATACGTAGGAAAAGATTGGCAATATGTAACTTCCTAGAAAGGCATTAGCATAAGCGATGATCAGCGAACAATAGCACTAGTGGCATGAGATCTGGTTATGCATTAAAATTCAACATCAGTCGATTGTTGACTATCGTGTCCTTAGTCATAGGGATTTTCACCATTCACACAGTCGCCGCAGCCAGCGCAGAATGAAGCTGTAGTGCAGTGAAATATCTTAAAAGATATTTCTGGAATACCATGACTGAAGAACCGATTAAACGGATTTGCCGTGATGTGTACATTCATTCTGACTTTTCCATTGATATTGATGTGGTAACAGAAAAGTGTTTTTTTCAAACGGAATCAAAACTTGTCGTTCTTTCGAAATACAATTAAAATTATTACTTGGAAAGTTATTCTATCACGTGATTGAGATACCAATTATTTTTAATGAAAAAACGGTATTATTTTATTCTTCGTCAGACTGTCATGTATAATTATACATGTGCATGATAAATTTTTTGTATACTACATCCGCCCATCTTTATAAATTAAACGCCTCTGTATGTTTTACATTGAATGAAGGAATATAATTTGTTTTTACAAAATTATATAAATGCACTTTCGGTTTCATTTCTACTTCAAAATTAATTTTCTGCTAGTAAAGTGTGGTTCTACCGCACAGGATTTCATAAAACAAGACATCTGTCTTGCATTATCCTCAACCTCAGTACACACTACTGATCGTAGCATTTCAAGCATATTCAGATTTTTATGGAAGTGTCAGTTACGCAAGAATGTTAGTGCAAAATGCCTCTTCAATGTTAACATTTCCTGCAGCAGTTTTATAAAAAAACGACTGACTGAGGCTATGAGGGGGGATAGTAGGGGTATCTATGACGGACTTGGGAGCTG
>NW_003533136.1:0-852 GCF_000181795.1 Trichinella spiralis
GGATTCGCTTGATAGTTTCATTATCCTGAAATCTAAGGTTGAGAAATCCTTCAAATCGAACATCGATTTTCAACAATGTAAAGATGATAATTATAACTGTTAACTTTCAAATCTTCAATCGTCGCTTCATTCTAAAGAAATTTCGCTTTCATCACGTTCACGTCGCCAACTGTATAATTGCTATTATCTGCGTTCATTTTCACAGCCACTTTCAAATCGTATATAAATTTGAAAAAAATGAGATTATAAAATGAACATTCAAATACTCCAACTTGAACAACATGGGTCTAAAGGAAGTTGCAAATTTTATATTAAATTTTGAAGAGAAAAACATTTTTTTCCATTTTAACAAGGTTTAGAAAATTGAAAATAACAAATAACTTGATTTCCATGGGAGATGGGCTCGCCAATCAAAGCAATTTTACTTTCAATATCTACGTCAATCTCTGCGCGTGGGGAACTTTTCCACCTGCAATGAAATCAACATCCATCTCTATATACGTACATACATGTATATACAGCCGTGAAATAAATCACAAATCGATCAGTCAGTCAAAACGTACTATTCTCGTCGGCTTGTAGACGTTTACGCAATTCTTCGACACAAGAGCTGTCCCGGATGCGTTCCCCAAGCGTGCGATCATGCTCTTGATCCAGCACAGCCAAATGATCAGCAATCAACCGCTTTTCCTTTTCAAGTTTCAAACTTTCTGCTTTCTCTGGTCCAAAGACTGCGCTTGTCGTTTATATACCCCTGTCTCGAACTATAAGTCCATGCAATTTTAGCTGTTTCGTAAAATTATATTCCAAATACCAAAACGGCAAATACACAAAAACAATATTTCAAAATCC
>NW_003533137.1:0-1712 GCF_000181795.1 Trichinella spiralis
TTCTCAATCCGTACAACTGACGCATTCAACTGAAATATGCCATTATCTTTTCGTTTTTCGAAAAAGTACAATTAGCGTGTGCCAAATCATTGACATGAACTTTTCATAATCAAAATCACACAATTTGGATTAATACGTAATTATCAGGCGTTAAACATAGGCACTTTTCAAATGAAAAAAAACTGATTCAAATGGATAAATGAGTGATTATTAATTTTCATAACTGCAATTTTATCATTTTTATAAATACATTTATATGTTATTTAAGTAAATAATGTAGATGTTTAATATCTTTAAACAAAAACTTTTAAAGATCGGAAAAATTTTAAATTTAAAAGTAAAATTAGTTTATTTTAAAGTTTGAAACAATACGGATAACTATATGAAACACTAATTAGTTTGCTTTGCTTGCTTCAACCTGACTGCTTGTTGGTTGTTGATTGCTTGAAAAATGGCCCAAATTTTTCAAAATATTCGCAATGATATTTGGAACGTTATCGATGATGAAAGCAGATTGGTTGGAAAACTGTTTGCTAAATTTGAACAAAAAACTGGCAAAAGTCGTTACCAAGCTGCGGTAATGTTAGCTATTGTAATTTGTGTGCTTTTGATTGTTAGCCCTGGTGCAGGATTGTTGTGCAATTGCATATGCATTGGTTATCCAGCAATGAAGACATTAATTGAGATGCAATCAAGTAAAAACGTCAACTGTAAGCAGTGGATGACTTATTGGGTGATTTTTGGCTTCTCTCGACTTGTTGATTATTTTGCTGAATGCATATCCTTTATTATACCAATCTATTGGCCGTTGAAATGCATTTTCTTTGTTTGGCTTTTCACTCCTAGCTGCCTTGGAGCTGCAACATTGTATGAAAAGTTTTTCCAATCCCGCTACAGTGAATTTATATCTGGCTGTACTACTGCTGTAGAAATGACTGCAGAATAACCATCATCATCACTCTTTTCTACTATTCATCCGCTTATTTATTATTATTTTTATTATATTCTTATGTTTCATACTAAATTATCTTAAAAAATTTTTGATTACTCTCAACTCAATATAATGTATAAAATCTGAAACTGTTATTTGAATGTGAAAATGATACTGCTGTTATTTTATTAAATAATTAATTTCAATAATCGCTGTTTTGCACTAATTTCTGACAAAATATGAATTGAACATGTTATTTATAAAATGGCTGCAAAAAAATCTTTAACGCAGCTTAAAGTGAATTTCGCAAAGTGATAGTTGAAATATCAAATTGCAGTTTCAGAATAAAATTGTTAAATTATAATTTCCATTTAATTCTCATTTATATGATCATAGCATTAGAATTGATTGTCAAAGTTATAAATCAAATGCTTAAATGTTACAACACTGACAGCTGCATAAAACAGAACAGCAACGAAAATTATTTCAATTATCATAATTTCAAATTCTTAACATTCACTTTGAACTTTATTACCGTGCATGTCATCAGCTTCGACACGCTTCTTAAAAATTTTCCGACGCAGTAGTATATAAATGTAATAAGTCACGGATGCAACATCGTACAGGAGTAACGAATCACAATTCCTGGAAATACATTTCAACGTAGCCTTTCATCCTGGGATTGGCTTTTCATGTAACGATGATAATTATACCGGTAACAGACAGAATGATCAGATACGTATCTTCTGTACAAAAATATTAAAATGGAATTACATACATT
>NW_003533138.1:0-1575 GCF_000181795.1 Trichinella spiralis
AAAAAAAGCATGCTGATCTGAAAGAGGTATCTTTTTTTTTACCTTGGCCAAAAAAATGATGGAATATTCAAAATTTTCTGTAAAACATTTTGCCCATCTATAATATCAAAATATAAAATGATAGCACCAAACGAAAAATTGACAGTGGCAATTAATTTTTAAAGCAAAACAAAAAGAGCACCGGTAGAATCAACAAATCTAGTAGTCAGTCACTACACACACGAACAACTACAGTGTGTAAACAAGCGAAGAGTTGAAGCGTATGGATTTTGTGTTTTTGGTCAATAGCCACCGGTTTTGTATTCTTGTCGCTTCTTCTTGTCAATCCAGCAGCAAAGAAGCATAGAAAATAGCATCCCGATAAGCTGAAAGAGAAGAAATCAAACAAAATCGAATCACACATCGCGGATGATGTTCAAATGAAAGAATAAGCTGCTGCTGAAAGTGAAAGTAAAAAAAATAAAAGTAAACATACTTGAAAACAGCCGATGCCAACCGCCAGTCCGATGACGAGGTCCAAATTTTGGTAAAATTTTCCATAGACCGCAGGTAAGCAGCCCTTGAATGGAGAAAAAGGAAGTAAATGAATGTAAAAAGAAATATTGAACACTAACCAGAAGGGACCAGAAGGACTAACCTGCGTATTCAAATATGGCTCGTAGGTGAACAGTGGTTGCTTGTCGTAAGTTACACCACAGTTGACGTCGTGTTCACGCAAGCCGAGATCGCTGCAACAAGACAACGGAACCCTACCCACGTTACCGGCACCGACGCCGAGTTCCGGGAGATCTTCAGCTTTGGTGGAATAATACGACTGGAGCCAGTCGGTATATGATTTCACACCGCAGCATTTCAGCTTTAACAACAACAATCAAAAAATAAAAAAATTCTGTTTTTTTTGATTACTTACCCCACGTTGAATGGTATCGAAAGTTTCGGTGTAGGGATTGTTTCGACCATAATGACTCAACACTGTCTCGTACATGCTCTTCTCGATGTACTGTTTAACCTGATTTAAAAGAAATATTATTCCGCAAAGTGAATTCATTCATCCACTGTACAAAACTTAACAAACAACAACAAAAGATTAAACAAGTGATAGAGAAATAAGTGAAATGCAAAAAATACCTGCTCTTGATGTGTGTAAGCCAAAATGCCGCAGGTCAGCTCTGCGCAAAAGACAATGACTAATAAAATAAAAAACTAGAAAAAAAAGAAAAAACATGAAAACAAACCAAAAATTTAAATAAAACAAATTGACAGAAAAATATGCGAACCGCAATTAACAAAGCACTTTGGATTTGCGGAGAGCGCCGCAGCAGCCCATGAAAACCAAGCACCGACATGACAACACCAACTGCCAGTAGAAATGTAAACAGTGACCATAGAATTCTTTGCAGTCGCGCATCCCAACCTCGATCATGTGCTGCGCAACATCACGATCCCAGCCATAAGCCCAATCGATAACGACAAGTACTGCCATACCCAGCCCAGCTTACAATTTTCCGAACAAATCTTTTAGGGGGGGGGAATAACGAAATATTAACACAACCGTTTTTTTACCCCAAATAAAAA
>NW_003533139.1:0-1031 GCF_000181795.1 Trichinella spiralis
CCCACACCGGATTGGGTGTATCACGGGCTAAGCGGAACCGGACTCTTCTGGCCACCGTTGGGGCGCATTTGGATTCCACCGATTCCTTTCACCGTGACGGTCTCTGATGTTCCCACCAGATTCAAGGCTCTGCTACTCTTCTGTTACTAGGGTTGTTTCAGCACCGCTGTCGAACAAACAATTGACCGTTAGCCGTTGTCCGTTTACACCGGTAGCAATGGCTTTCACTGTTTGAAACCGGATTTTTGTTGAGCCGCGTGTATTGGCGAGCAATACACGGGTGGTTGTTTCCTCACTGGACTCAGCTCGCGCCTTCTTTCCAGGCAGTGTGTTTGTATCGTCGAGTCCTTCTGGATGTGGCGTTTGTGTCTTTGGAGCAGATGGAGTGAGCAGGTGGTGGGTTCTCCAGCCACGATGCCTGAATTTGCATCGATCTGCTCTGTGTCCTTTAGTTAGGCAGATGAAACACATGTTGAGTTGTGCTGCCGTTGCTCTCCGCTGTGACCACTGTTGATTCAGGAATTGTGGACATGTCGTGGCTCGGTGTTCACCCTGGCATACTGGACAGGTTGGATGGAGAGATGCATGAAAGGCCCCAATCGTCCGATAAGGGGGGCGAGATCGCTTCCGCTGATTCTCCTTCACCTTATGTTTGTGCGTGGAGGAGGATGTCCTCTCTCCCTGTGTGGACTGTGCGGGGTCCACAGCGCACCGAGCTTGTTCTGCCAGGAAGTCTAGGAAGGTCTGAGAAGTTGGTTCTTCCACCAATTTGCCACACTGATCCTTCCACCGGGATTGGATGTTCTTTGGCAATTGGGCCACCAGTTGCGGTAGTGCGGTCCGGAAACCGGATACCGCGGTGTCGAGATCTCTTCCGATCGCTCTGAGTTCCAATAGGTGGCCGTTTAGCTTCCCAGAGGCGGAGCTAGCAGACCTTCCCTACCTTTTGCGACCTCCTCTGGGACGCTAAAGATCTTGAGGATGTGCGCGTCCGGCACGTCCGATACCCGATAGAATCGGTCGTGTAGTAG
>NW_003533140.1:0-1150 GCF_000181795.1 Trichinella spiralis
CAGCCAAACATCATAAGGCAGTACAACAAATGTGTTAATGGTGTACCTGTGATGGATAAAATGTTATCTAGTTACCGGCCGAAAATAAGATCAAAAAAATGGTGGTGGAGTTTATTTTCACATGCGTTGAATATGGCCGTAGTGGCAGCTTGGAAATTGCACAGGGAGCTACATACAACAACCAGTGACCAGCTGTCACATTTACAGTTCCGCCGGGAAATCACTATCCATTTATTGCACGCGATGCCATTTGTAAGAAGCCAGCCGGGGCCACGGTCACATTTACCAATGAGCCTCCGGACTTCGCACGGACACTATCTCCAATCATGTACCCTAGGACGATGTGCATTTTGCAAAAAAAACTGCAGAAATGAATGTGTTCGGTGCAAAAAGAGGCTACACCGAAATTGCTTTCCCTCCTATCACGGTTTAGCATAATTTTCCCTTTATATTTCTACAGTAAAATAAATTTATGTCATTCACAATGTGACGTGAAGTACAAAGTATTGAATTATTGGGGTAACTGCTAAGTCAAAATGCCAGTGTTCCTTGAACTTGTAAATGAATTGTAATGAAAACGCTCAAAACAATTAAGCTTTATTAGACAGATCGTAGCCAAGATGCAGATACGATTGTAAGGTAATGTAGACTGTAATATGTGTGGGTAATCAAGTATGAGATGCTGATATTTTACCGTATCTCCTTCGCTTTATCAGCCTTATTGATTTACATTTTCATTAAAAACAACTAAAGAAATTAATGCATGTATTGCTTTAACTTGTATTGAACTTTATTTTGAACATGATTTATTTAGATCATTTTTCATTATCATTAATTGAAATAACCAAGTGAATCTACATTTAATAACAACTGCTATAAAATGACTCAAAAACTGTATTGTCTTATATTATGAAATAATGATATACGATGTAACTTATATGTATAATCAAAAGGTGAGCAAAAGAGAAAATAAGTAAATGTAAAATAAAAAGATTCAATTTTAACCCTTAAAATAAAAACTATTTTATGGATTTTATTAGATGCATAAAATTTAAATAATTGCAACTAACATGTTTTGGTAATAATTTACAGTATCATTTTGAACATTGACTTTTTTTATGCCCTACCAACCGAAAGTAAAAGTATGTAT
>NW_003533141.1:0-757 GCF_000181795.1 Trichinella spiralis
GATTATGTGAAATGTGACAGAATACAAAAGCAGCTACCGTAAACCCTAAATTCGAAAATATGCGTACTGAACGGAAGACTGCAATGAGCTTGGTAGGGATAAATTGTGATCTACCGTTCTAAGCGGTTGATATTTCTCGACATGGATATTATGTGTGGAATTTATCTACACTTGACCTGAAGTCGTTGCGTATTGCATTTAGCATCTGATTTGTGAATACTGCATTTCACGCTGACGTGCAATAACTTTGAATGATTAAATGAATACACAAACAATTAATTATCACAACAAACTCAAGCACTGTCTAACCAGCATGGCTAATCATTATTATAAGTGATTACGCGAATAACTTGTGCCATTTGATTTCTTACTCTGTATTTAATCATTGTTATGATAATTGGTGTTTATCGATGATTTTCTAAATATTTGTGCAATTGAGCGTGTAGCACCTCCCTTTGTGTATTAGCTTATGTTGCTTCTTTTTGATACAGGCTGAAATTTATTTATTCCTATCATTGGAAAAGATATATCAGTCCTACTAGACAAAAGTAGCACGAGGAAAAATAAAATTGAAGGTCTTGTTCGTTAGAAATTAAATATCCATATTATCCAATTGTGTGGTTCTACAAAAATATAAAAGCGGCAAATGAACATCTAAAGCAGGAAAAAAGTGAAAGAGATATTTAATAAACATTTTTATCTGAGTCATTTGTAACGGGCCGCTGCCTCGAGCAGGCTCGTCCGATTCTTCCACCAG
>NW_003533144.1:0-1119 GCF_000181795.1 Trichinella spiralis
CTTAATACACAGAAACGCAGCCCATCTGGAACTCCCTTGAAACGGCTCCAGAATGGTTCAATTTTTGTATAGGAAACATATTTTACATTATCGTGAGATATTCGTTGAAACTGCGTAGTCTTGTGCAATATTTATTTGTTTTGGGCAAGTCGATTTTTCTTCATTTTCCTTCCAATTGGAATAAATTTATAAACATTGTTTCAGGACGGATTGAAATGTAAATAAAATCTAAATTTGATTACAAATTGCAATTCCACTGACATTTTCACACTTTACCAGTTCTTGTTCTTGTATAGTTTTATTGAATTGTAGACCTTGCCATTAGTCTTGATTTTTTCATCGTTCGCTTGCAAAAAGTTTGCCACAAATTTGTGATTGGCTGTTCGTTGATAGGTTGTAATGGTTTCGTTATTAATTGGCTGATGAATTGTGCAATGTTATTAGTTACTCAATTTTCATCACCAATTGGACGAATGTGTAGTAATATTTTATTAGCTCCTTAATTCTGTTCATTTATTGGGTGATTATTTTTCATCAAGGATTTACCCCTATATATATTGCATTACAGCTTAATTATCTTTTTCCTTGGTAGCAGTAGTTTTATGTAATATTATAGATGTTTATTTAATCTGATTTTCCTTTATTTACATTCATGAGATGCAGCAGGGGGGGAAAAAAAACACTGAAAAGGGAATTCATTTACAATTTATAATATTATATGAAGGTTGAATACGAACATAAAAACTTTTATAATTAGTAAAATTTTCGATTATATTGATGTCATTCCGCTATTACCACTATACGTGGGGTGATTTCAACTATGCTAAACTAACTATTCTTATTTCTTAGACTTGATCTTCATCCAATTTCAAGAATGTCGTCCTCGTGGTCATTTAGTTAATCAGTGCTTAGAGCAGCAGTCAAGAAACGCGTTGGGCTCTTTTCCTCAATACCGTCTTCAGTTTGGTGGTAAGTGATATTTCATTCCTGAGCCCCTGTTCTATTCATATACTGTTCGCATCAGACAACGTGTTAATCTCAAATGGAGGGTGTACAATATGATGCAGTTTGAATTAGACTCATCCATGAGAAACTTGCTGTATAATTGGTGAACCCTGT
>NW_003533145.1:0-818 GCF_000181795.1 Trichinella spiralis
GAATGGAACGCGTCTAGTGACAGCGAATATGACGTGGGAGAATAAAATTTGCATATAATGCTGACCAATGGAATGCGACATTGTGCCAGCCGGTGGGCCAATGAAATTTGCCTTCAATGGCAGCGAATAGAACGGGTCATAGTTACAGCCAATGAGACAATGAAATTTCCAGTTGATGAGGGCGAATAGAACGCATCATAGTGACAGCCAATGGGACATTGGACGATTTAATTTGCGTATGATAAAGTAGGCATAGTTGGCTACTTCGTGAAAATTGTATAGGTATATATACGTATACAAGTTTATCATTCGTGTTTCATTGCATAAACTGATTGACAACCTCACGATGAAAACTATCAGGCTTGTTGTCGTTGTCGAGATGCTCTTCCAGGAGCGCTACCTGCTAGGTTGTTTGATCACTGCAGTGTACTGATTTCGCCCAGCTACTATTGGACAATCAGTTGATACGTATTTGTAGCAGAATATGAATTTTCTTGCGTGCTAGTTCCAGTCAGTTCAGTGGTAGTCATTAGGGAGCTGAAAAATAACTCGTCCGTGAGTTAATATGTGGAGTGGTATGGAGTGGGACATCAGCTTGATGGTTACAAACGAAACGTTTTCTAAAATTCTATCATGTTTGTCAGATCCACTGCGTGTGGTACTGACAAATTCTGTTCTGATAAGATGCTATCATCTATCATATATATATATTTCTATCATCATTTGTGTTACTCACGTCACGCTGAAGGGGGTACTAAATCCTAGTCGATCACAGTGTGACCAGAGTGAATGCCATTGAATGATCAAGAAATAGCAAA
>NW_003533146.1:0-796 GCF_000181795.1 Trichinella spiralis
AAACTGTAGTAAAATAATAAACTATAGATCAGACCAACGTTTCTTAACAATTTTATCCTCGCGGAACCCTGTATAATTTTTTAAAATGCTTTTTTCTTTTTCAATAACTTATAGCTCTTAAGGCATGCATAATATATTCTAACAAGCTGGTGAAGCTGAAATGAATAATGGCTACAATAATAACATGCATAACGAATAGCAGATAATATCTACTGGAATTAATTGTTTATTGGTGACGTTTATAAGGCGAAGCAATGTGTCATATAAATAAATATATGGGTCAACAGGATGTTGTTTTCGAAATCAATCTGTATATGATTACTTGACTGTGATTTGTCATGAAATGTCCATTTAATTTTGCTGGAGCCACTGCTGCATTTGAAAGTTGCTTGCCACAGACAAAGTATAAGGGAATAGGGCAACTTGGATCACCAATCCAATTAATGCCCATTGAGAAATAACTTCTATTGTACAAACGGACCTTCTTTGTGTTCTTTTTTTCAATGGTACCTGTAAGTCATCAGAAGGCAGCACTTCCTAGTCACTAGTAAAGTCAGAATTGCTTGGACGTGTCCTTTGCAAAAACTGCCACATCCAGGATGTTGAAAACAAAATAAATAATTAATACTTGATTGAATAAGAGAAAAACAGAGGGAATGACAAAAGAAGTAACAGCTGAAAGCTACAGTAAAAATGAATAGAACTCAGGTAAATTAGAGAAACAATGACTCGCACTCAAATTTCTACAACGGAGAAAAATATAGGTAGATACTTGACCGAATCCACCACAGGGCGA
>NW_003533147.1:0-977 GCF_000181795.1 Trichinella spiralis
GCTGCTACAAATCATGCTTTTTTCTCAGAATCTCGCTGAACATCGCATCCCATCTAGCATCATGAAACATTTATAACGAGATTTAATAAATAAAATTAGCAGCTGTTTCTGATCAACAATGTGAATGGGCACTACCATAAATGGTAGACCCAAATTCTTAAAAATACTATTCATCAAGATAGAGAAATCAAATTTTCATTCAAACAAAAAAAATAATGAGCAATAAATTACAATTTCCGGTGAAACCAATGCAGCTTGCAGTTTCTATTTCAGCGGCAGCCGAAAAAATTTCGAATGAAACCACTTCATTATAGCACTATTTAAAAAATTCTCCAATTTCACAATGCAATGTGCTACTTTTCCCAAAACCCTGGAAAAAATATAATCAAATAGAGTTCCAATTTCACCTACAACATTGCAATTCAGTGCCTACAAAAAGCATACTCTGACTGAGCGAACCAATTAATACACCGCCGTACCCCTGATGCTCATTTGTAAAAAAGCTTTCATAGCCAGTTTAATATTGAAATAGTGAAAAGGCAACATGAATAATGGAAAAGCATACAACTTTAAAATTTGATATTCTGTTTTGAAAAAAAATTGCCATCGCTAAAAGGAATTTCCTGCTCAAATGGTTTCATTCTCGTTCATCAATCAATGGGCTAAATTTGTACAGAAATCAATTATATCCACATGCTGCATCCTCAAATCAAAAATCAATTATCACTCAAAGCTGCGCAATTTAGATTTGCAACTCGTCTCTGCTCTGTGCACTAAGAACTGTTCAAATAAACCCAAATTAGAAGCCAATTATCACATTTTGAACTTTAAATCTTACAGATAATGCATTATTATCACTGTTATTACAGAAAAAGAAAAATTATTTTTTCAAACAGAAATCAATTTACAAAAAATATATGAAAAGAGGAAAATAAAGAAACAAGGCAATTCTTTTTTCAATTTCGCACAAAACTACA
>NW_003533148.1:0-741 GCF_000181795.1 Trichinella spiralis
ACAAGGTGTATTTAATGAATCTTAATTGTACGGAAATTTGGCGTTTATTATGTCACCTATTATCTGATTTTGAGAATTCTTCATACAATATGTTGAAAAATTATGCTCAATATCGATTCTCAATTATATTGTTAACTGATTAAGACTTAAAAATGAAAAAAATGCCACTTACTGCTAAATTCGTCATCTTCTCATCGTTAATGTTCATTGTCTTTGGATGTTGATTGAAAAATTATTTTTCAGAAAGTATTCCAAAAAATAATAATGAATAAAAAGGAAAAATAGTGCTTGGATTCAATGTTTGTCTTCAGTCAATTTTCCAATCAAAACGCTGAGCTACCATCCACGGACGGCCTCAAACAGAAATGATTTCTATTAGGTCAACAAAGCCAACGAACTCGCATGCAAATTTTCATTTTATTCATTTCTGCTGATAAATATGGCTACTGTACATTTTTCATTGCTCTTTATTTACTTAATGCTCTCTGTTTGTGGAGAAAATTTAATTGGAGCTTTGCCAAACATATAAACACTTCTCATTACACAATGACCCTGTCCATTGTGTGTTTGGTGGTCGTTTCTCCAAATGAATTCGTATGTATCTGTGGTGGTGTAGGTATTAGAATTCATGAAAATTCAGAATCTAAATGCAAAATTGAATGCATTAATTTACTGCAAAATGAGTTAAATGACGTCACCTGAAAACTGAGATTAATTGCATGTTTTTTTTCTGTTTCCATG
>NW_003533149.1:0-961 GCF_000181795.1 Trichinella spiralis
TTACAAAGGTGACAAGTGCAATTAAAGCCAGATTGGGCAGCTATCACGTTCCTTAACAGTATTTTTGATTAATACAAAAGAAAAATGTCATTTTGCGCAAATTTTTTATAAACTAATAATTTCATTATTGAAAATTAAATTTCATCAAATAAGTTAATTATGAGCTGTTTAAAATTCTTTGAAAGTCACCATTCATTGTTCAGGTATGTTGAGTTTTTGGTCAGTTCGATCTGTATTATCACGTAAATCAGGCCAACAGACGTAAGATCAAGTAGCAGAAACACAAGAGCTAGAGAGAGGATTCAAAGAAGCACCACAAAGAAATTAACGGAAATAAGTTTTATTATCACGCAAGGTACTTTGACAAACACACACACGTACACTTATCTATTTGTATATATATATATATATATATATATATCCACACAGTAATACAGTATAATGAATTTCAGGTTTCAACATGAATTCTTCATTTCATCAACAGGCAATCAACAAGAACAACATATAGTAGGTAACTTAAACGCAAACAAATATCACAACTAGGAATACAGCATTAAGCAATGAGCAAGAGGCTCAGCAATGACGACAACTCCGTGAAGAAGTGTCTGCCCATTGTTTTCAACGTTCCCATTATATTCTACTTCCAAATCAACAAAACTGAGAACTTCACGAAAGCCATTCACTCTTTTGCTGATTATGAAAGACATTAATCTGGTTGTTGCTTACTCCCCATTCGCCTTTCTATTAAACTTCCCGATAAATTAACGTACCACCATTTTACCATCGTACCATCGTCAAAACTACATGGAGATGTACCAATGTCTTTAAGTTCACCATACTGCTGGTACTTACTTGGTATTGCATACAAAAACTGAGTCATTGCCAATTGTGAACACACTTTGGATAGAATTTCAGAACAGGATTCTATGTTCTGCATTTTGTAAATGTCATCTCGTAGCTG
>NW_003533150.1:0-861 GCF_000181795.1 Trichinella spiralis
TAATCTACTTTGCACGTAATTTTAACGCATATTCTCTATATCATCATCAGTTGTTTAAACTTATTGAAACGCATTTTCAAAGTTATTTATGAATTATTGATTATTTAATGTGCCCTGCTTTTCTGAACGACTCAGCTGTAGCGACAAGGATAATAGTTGGTTACTCTATTTTTGAATGTATTTCAAATACATCAGTTTTGGGGGAAAATCTTTTTATTATGTGTTTGCTAATTTTCAGTAAAATAACCTTGCAATATTTCAGATCAACAGCATGTTCATCGTTCAGCTGCCGCTGATATTCAGGTATGCAAATTCAGTTGTAAAAGGGCGGCAATTTAGCTTGAAACAAAATCACTAACAAATCCATAGACAATTATGGATGAACATTGATTTAAATCATAATAACACAACAGAAATGGAAAGGAATTTAGATTAACGAAGATCAAGAAGAGTCTGATAAGCATTCATGACTCAAAAGGGAATTGTTCTACATTCTACATACAATACTTTATAAATTACAGTGAAATCGTAATAACGTTTAGCAGTTAGTAAAGTTTACCATAATGTTTCTACACCGTTGCTCTGTAACAGAACAAAAATGAATTTACATCACCCTAGGCTAGGTCATATTATTCTATTTCCTTGAACCACACCTACTTTTCAAAATGTCATCTTCATAGTTATTCATAGTCTTCAAAGTAATATGTATGATGAACATCATTCAAGAACTGCAATAAAGTCTCCGCCTTCATATCATCGATAGTTGAAGGTAAGTTATTTATACATTTCTACTACGTTCCATGTATGCATCACTACAGACTGTGGGTTACATGCCAATTAATGGATTTCGTTTACTGACTA
>NW_003533151.1:0-893 GCF_000181795.1 Trichinella spiralis
TCTTGCGTGCCTCGATTACATTTGTGTACTTTGCATTTTTTGATCAACCATGCGCCCCAGGTGGTCGTCGAACCGACACGCACTTTTTCCTCACCTCCCGCGAGATGACAGTCTGATATTAGTAGACTAAGCTTCTCTCTCGCAATATGCGTGTATGTTTTTTTCACTTTTCCTTGCCATGAAACATAAAAATGTGTAAAACTTTACGGCGCTTGTTTTTTTTTGGAAAAAATCCAAAAGCGTTGACAAAAATAGTCCGCTCTTTTTCTTTGGAAAAAGTTTTTTTTTTGGTTGTTGTTGTTGTTGTTGTTTGCATGTTATGTTGCAGTTGTTGAACGAGCGAAAAGATGGGCTTGTCCGACGATGACGTCAAGAAGCAACTGCGGCAAATGATCGCTTTTATTGAACAAGAAGCCAATGAAAAAGCCGAAGAAATTGACGCCAAAGCGGAGGAAGAGTTCAACATTGAGAAGGTATCTATATATATATATATATATTTTTTTTTTCTTTTAATCAAGCAATTTCCTTATCGTTACATAACTTATTAATTGTGCGCTAAAACCAATAGTTATAATATCCGTTTCGCTTGCTTTGGTTAATGATGTTTGACGATTTTCAAAGGGACGTCTGGTTCAACAACATCGATCTAAAATTATGGATTATTACGAACGAAAAGAGAAACAAGTGGAGTTGCAACGAAAAATTCAAAATTCAGCAATGTTCAATCAAGCGCGTCTTCGAATTTTGAAAGTATGATCACACTTGAAGTTCATCAATACTAACAAGTATTAGTAAGAGTAATTGTTTATTGTTCATTGTCAGGCTCAGGAAGATCACATTAACAATGTTCTGAACGAAACACGGTCCAGATTGTGCAATTCCAACGACCCAAC
>NW_003533152.1:0-625 GCF_000181795.1 Trichinella spiralis
AGGCCAAACCGGGAGGGAGGTTGTACGGGGTGCAATTCTGACCCGAAAGTCAGTCGTCCGCTGGGCTTGTTGGGCGAATGAATTCTTTAGCAAAACTTGGTTGGTGTAGGATTATCTTTCGATTCGAATCTACGCACGGTGCACTTTTTGGTCGATCAGCGTCACGAGCAACGTTCGCAAATGTTTTTGCTGCCGACAGTAATGCTGTTTGTTGTTTTTAAAAGCAACGAACAATAAACGCGGCTTGTGGAAGAGGTAATTGTGATGAAAAGTTTTGCTTTTGTCTCAATTGCCGTGCCATTGCCGCATCTCTCGGATGAATGTTGTTGTTGACAAGATGAAAAGCATTGTTCTGCGTTCAATTGTAATGGGTCTGTTGGTTCCGTTGCGTTCGTGGGTTTCGGCTCACGATTTGTCTGGTACGTCGGGAAAAAAGTCAATTATGAATGTAATTGATCTGACTACCGTGCGTAACGGAATTCAAATGTGTGTTTGATGGACTTTATTTGCAATCGGCGCTCAATGTGTTTTCTTATATCGGTGGCGTCAATGTTAGCCTCCCATCCGACCCGTCTTGAAACACGGACCAAGGAGTTCAGTAGGCACGCGAGTCGTTGACGTTTTT
>NW_003533153.1:0-464 GCF_000181795.1 Trichinella spiralis
ATACACTGCACGCTTGAAACCTCAGCCCGATCGGCCCAGCCCTTAGAGCCAATCCTTGTTCCGAAGTTACGGATCCGTTTTGCCGACTTCCCTTACCTACATTATTCTATCGGCCAGAGGCTATTCACCTTGGAGACCTGCTGCGGATATCAGTACGACCAAGTACGAGATTTACCAGGCGTCGCTCGGATTTTCACGTACCGACGAGAGCGCTCCGAACACCGTGAAAAAGTCGGCGTTTTATGGATACCAGAATCCCTATCTCCGGACAACCCGGTTCCAGGGAATGCGTCCCTTAAAAAGAAAAGAAAACTCTTTTCGAAACTCACGACGGTCATTTTCCGAGTTCGCTTGCGTTACCGCGCGATTGAGTTGAACGCCAACCCCACAGAGAGATTAAAGCGCTACTCTTTGTCTCCGTACTCGAATCCACCACAGGAATATCACGGATTTCCTTTTCGAAA
>NW_003533154.1:0-901 GCF_000181795.1 Trichinella spiralis
GATATATTTATGTATTGTTCGGTTTTTTGTTTACTTGATATTTGTCTGCATTATGTTTTCTTTTTTTTATAGGATAAAGAATTTAGAAAATTATTCCATTTTAGATTAAAAAACAACTACGGTTTTTTATGAATGAAATCAAAAGAAATGAAAAAAAGTTCAATTCAAATTAAAAAAAGCTTTGTTTGGGTTTATAGCAGTCATATATTAAATATTTCTCAGTATTCATATATTTAAATGTCAATGCATAAATTAAATATTGCTGAAAGGTACTGAATGAATAAAAAATTAAAAAGTATTTACTCAGCAGCTGTAAATATTCTACTTACAATCAGATTTCAATCAGCTTGTTGCAGATGTGCAGACATTAAAAAGCTTTGACGTAGTGCTATGCAGTTGAACCGATTCATAAATAATCAACATCAGACAGTTCTTAAATTGTCCACAAAATTAATAATGCATCACTGATGACGTCATTGCATACAGTTGAATGAGTTGCCCAAAAATATGTCAAATTCAAACCACAAATATATAATATTAAAATTAAAAAAAGGAGAAAAAATTGGTCTGTTTTCAAAAATTAAATTAAATTAAAAAATTATTTTGAATTCTGCTAAATTACTTTTTCCTTGAATCAGCTGATTGATTCGTACGTACAATTAATAAATTACAATATGAATAAATCGTAAATATTTTTTGCAAGAATTTAACAATTTTAAATTATTTTCAGCATAATATAATATTCTACACTTTCCAGTGATGTCACTGATCAAGTGGTACTTTGTTTATCCAGAAAATTCCCATGTAATAAATTATGTCAGCAACAAATTTAACATAAAAACTTTAGCGAATTAGATACATAAAAATAAACAAACAGAAATATATTGAATTCTCTTCAAGA
>NW_003533155.1:0-970 GCF_000181795.1 Trichinella spiralis
GTGATAAAAATGCTCAACAGTGCTGAAATAGATGCGATCATGACTTTGCCAACCATATTTTCAGTAAGCTACCACTTTTCAAAAATAAAAATCAAACAACAACAGACGATGCTATTTAACATTTTACATAAAATAACAACAATACCAACTTTGTTCACACATTGCATAGTAAATACAAGTTGAGAATAGAATAGCAACAACAGTTTACTCTGCAAATGAACGCTGATTTACAGTAAGCACAGTAATCAAATTGTACCTAATCTTTGGTTCAACTGAAACTATTAATCGTGCTTAAATAAATCAAGAAAAGAACAAAATAGAATTTTCTGTGATGGTCGAATATTAAAAATATGCCAACAAGCGTGAACTTCAACTTCAAATGGGTAGCGTTCGTTTTCACTTACAGTAATGATTGCCTCCACATCACGTGATAGCACATTTAATTTTTCAAATACCAATCGCATCAATTTTCACTGTGATTGGTGCATTGCTCTGAGACGAGCTATTAGTTGAAGTTCCCCAAACACCTCCTACTGTTTTTGATTGGCTGTTCGCTGATAGGTTGCACGCAATTGATCGTTAATTGGCTAATAACTTCTGCTACTTTATTAGCTGATCAATATGATAAGTGATTGGGCGAATAACTTGTGCCATTTAATTAGCTATTCAACTCTGATCCATAATTGGATGATTGTTGTTCATCAACGTTTTATCAAATATGGGGGTGCATTTCCATTAAATTACTATATATGGACATGAATAATAGCATTTCCCATTTTTTAGAACGCAGCTATTTTTACATATAGTGTAATAGTGTTAGCTAACATTTTTGCATAAAAGGAATTATAACAATAACAAAGTACTAATGCTTATAACTAATATTTAATTTCTTTACATTTGCTCAGTCTTTGTGTGTATATTTTGAAGAACATGAGATATATGCATATGTGAATATGAGATATGTGTATAA
>NW_003533156.1:0-765 GCF_000181795.1 Trichinella spiralis
TCTTTCCAACTGACCGGTGGCCATCGTTTATATCCTGTCTACGTGTTTTCCATTTGATTGTGAACGGTATCAATTGGTTTTGTTGTTAACTTTTTTATGCAAATTTGCCATAATTCTACTGTCACTTACATTATTTTATGCAAAGTTTTTTCTATTTCACTTCAAATGTCGCAAAAGTTTAGAAATGTCACTCACAGCATCTGATAGAGATAGCTTTTTAGACATCATGAATGATTCTCATGCAGAGCCCAGGATTCTGAAGCGGGAAAAGCCTGTGCTTATCTCGCGGAAATGGTTGTTGAGATTTTGTTGTTACTCCCACTTTGAAAACGTGGGGACTTAGTGTTTTTTTGCAGCTTTCGGGTGAAGGGAGATGTTGCGTTTTGCATGCCCAATTGAGTTGGGGAAGTTTTGTTTTTTAAGAGGGGTGGGATGCTTTTCGCTAATAATTTTTTACATCCTATATTTGGTTGAGATGCTATGAGAATTTATTATTCAGAAGAACATTTAATTCAACGTTGAATGTGAAAACTACGCGCATAGTATGCAAATTAGCGTTGTTATATTTTATTGATTTTTTGAAAGTCAAAATCACGCTATAATCTTCCATTGTTCATGGCTAAATTGTAATTTTTTTCTTCATTTTGGAAATTGAATAAATTCTATGAAATTCAATTTTTATAAATGAATATTATGCATAACATTGAGTGTAGTCAGACAATTTAAAAGTGTAAAGCTGACCTATAAACAGTATGAACTAGTTTT
>NW_003533157.1:0-719 GCF_000181795.1 Trichinella spiralis
AATACCAGTATATGCCTGCAGTTACTTTGGCACAATAAAAAGTCTTCTCCAGACTTCGTTGTTTTAAACTGATCTGGTATTACATGCCATCATGCCGGTGTTCAGGAAGTCTGGGGAAGCGCTTCGCCCGGTGGCCATACATCGCGGCCCTTAGCCGTCCAAAGAGAGGAAAATGGCCAGATATTGATGGCTCGGCGGACGCGGCGGAAGCTTCCTCGTCATAAATGGCCGGGATGGGCTTTGTTTCTTCCGCGCTGCGCTTTGTCAAAGCCGCCCTCTTTTCCATTTTGTACGCCAAGTGTTCATCCACCGGGCAGCTTTCGATGTAATCATTCCGCTTGATCACCGTTGTCACATCAAGGTTGGTCCATACAGCACCACCACAACCCTATTTATCCTGTAACAAAATAAACTAATCCTTAATAATTAAGGGAACATACTGTACATTTAGCACATACTTGCGAGCACCTCCAATATTTCTGACTGCCGGCACGTTTTAATCTGCATGCCCTGCCTTCATGAAAAAGGGACGTACCACCGCAACGATTTTGCACAAGATGCAACTCAGGTACATTAGCCATAGGGAACAGAAAGAAAATGATTTGAAAAACTCGAACGAAAAAGCACTGATCGCAAATCCAACAGCAAACGAAAATGAAATGGACGCTTTTGATTTCATTTTATATAACCATTTTGCACATTTAGTTTCATTTCTCATT
>NW_003533158.1:0-919 GCF_000181795.1 Trichinella spiralis
TGGGCATCCGGGCGTTTGTATAATTTCTCTCTCTCTCATCAAAGCAATGTGAGTTATTTTGTGCCATTGAAATTCTGCTATCCCATTTAACTTTGAAATAATTTGATTTCATTTGCATATTTTTTTTATTTATGTTTATGCAAATGTTGCTGAAGAGAAAAAATTAAAGAAGCATGCAACAACAACAACAGCAGTTTTTACCATACATTATTACATACTTAATATAATATAATATAATATAATATAATATAATATAATATAATATAATATAATATAATATAATATAATATAATATAATATATGAATATTAATACTAAAGAAAAGCACTAATCAAAAAAGGCAATGCTTTCTTTCATGAAAGCTTAAAAAAGAAGAAATAAAGTAAATTTATCTATCTGTTAGTTAAGGGTATGTTTTGTTTTTTTTAATTTTAGAATCAACGTTTCACAAATAATTTTTCCTTTCCCCCTGTTTTTTGTTCTTTACGTTTTTTTGGCATTAACCGTACAATGTAGCTTTCATTCTTCTTGTTTGTTTTTTTTGTTTTTGTTATTTTCTCAGTTTGCACTTTCTGCAAAGCAAACAACCAACGAATCCTGCACTGATTGCAAAAGCACTGTGATGATAAAACTTTCAACTCTGATCAGTGGGGAAAGTTTCGCTAGCGACCAAACAACAAGCGGAAAGCTTGCAAATTTTGCCCAACTTGATTGGGAAAACGCTCGGCTGGATTTGGAAAAATATTTACCCCTCCCCTCCCTTTTTTATCAAAAAAAATAATCAGAATGTATGTAAATTTAATCACAAATCAATTTTTCTTTTCGTTCTGCATTTTTTTTTTTTTCCGACAGCATAGTATAATATAGTATACTGAAATATACATATATATGTACGCCTCCATAGCCAGTTGAACTTTTTT
>NW_003533159.1:0-1186 GCF_000181795.1 Trichinella spiralis
AGAGATGCGTCACTTGGCGCGTCGTGACGACTAATCGATGCCACACAGCCACGCTGGTGAACAAGTCGCAGCCGCCTAGGTTATAGGGCTTGTAAAAAGCATTACTTCCAAATTCCAAATGATCGAAGCGGATCATCTACAGGCTCAACCACTAACTAAAAGCCTATTTCAATTTTTGATCGACCAGAACAAAATTTATATTTTCCAAATTTTCTCTCATTATATTTCTTGAACACTAACAATAAATAATATTTTATTAAAAAATGAATTTGAGAATAAGCTGTTGTCACTGGGTTGATAATTGAATTACAATAATTAATTGTCATTTTCATCGAACTGCTGGAATATATCACATAATTTTCATATTTATTCATATATTTATTTTGCTAGTCTATTTTCATGCTTTTCTAATAAGTTTAAAAGTTGAAAACTATTTGTTGTCGTCGTCATTCCTATACTATTTCATTGATTAAGCCTTTTATTTCTCAGTTGAACACGTCATCTTTTCACAACATTGCTTCAAACATTTTTTTCATATTGTAATTTTGTCATTTTTTACTTGTATTTATTAGTCTTATTTTGATTATTGAGGATTTTATGAAATTTTTGAAAATCTTATTCGAATTACTTTTTCATTGGCAATATATTCATTGTTTGTTGATTTAGGATAAATAATTTTATTGTACAATAATGATTAATTTCAGTGGCAAATGTATATTATTCATATTCAAATTTCAAATTTATACTCATAAAATGATTAAAATCATTGTTTTTTTTTAATTTTTTTTGCTACAAATTTACTTGTTGATTTTGAATTGCACAACTTCAAATAAAGCCCGAATTTAGTTTTTAAAATAATAAGTTGTTTTAAGAAAGAGATGGGCATTTCAAAAAATTTTTAACATTTCTTTTCCTTCACATTAAGCCTTAATTTGCATATGGAATCTCTTTCCAATTTATGGAAAGGGTAAATTTGTGTGGCATTATCACATGTATTTTATATATTTTGCAAACACATGAACACGTGCCTCTTTTGTTAAAATTTTTGAAATTAATTTGCAATATTTTGTGGCAATTTAAATTTATTAATTGCGATCGCAAATTGCATGTGCAATATTTTGAAAATGTGGTTGCAAGTATTGTATGTGTGATGAGTATATCGGTGAAGTTGTGTCTTTCTATCTCA
>NW_003533160.1:0-820 GCF_000181795.1 Trichinella spiralis
AAAAGCAATGGAAGAACAATTAATCGGTGAAAAGATCAGAAGTCCTGTCATATATCTGCCACAACTCCGGTGGCCAGTTGAGGTAAAAAGCGTCAAAGTGAAATGTGGCTGACAGCACGCCTGTTCAGACCCCGGCTAAGCTGCACAGTCTAAGGGATTGCGCAACCAAGCCGATCTTCTAATTACTTTTCGACAATCTAGGTCACCAGACGCGGAGTGAGGTCAAGAAAAAGATATAAATACAAGTGCGGAGGGAGGAGGGAACATTAACACCAACATTAACAAAATCACACGGTACACACCGTCTCGAACACCGCCTGAACCGTTTCTCTTGCTATCACATTGTATTACTCACTGTTTTTATTCTGAATAAACCGATTCTTAGTCAAACCCGTTGTCATTGATATTCTATAATTAATACATACAGTCCACTACCAAAAAGGTCCTCAAGTTCGAACTAAAGATTTTCCAACATTTTCTGGTCCTCCGAGCCGGATTCGAACCAGCGACCTATGGATCCAACTCGTGATACCATCAACAATCGAACATCTCCCACGAATAACCCGACAGGAAACATGGCCAGCCCAAGGAGCCGAACCAGAGCATATGATGCCGAAGGATCGGCACTGCGGGACTGGATAGATCGACTGCTTTTATTTTGCGCTGGACGCACGGATGTAGAAGCCATGCGCGAAGCAACCAAAACGTTGGGACGTGCAACACAACTATTTTTTTGAATCACGGCAACGTTTACTTAGATAGCTTCCCGGAGGAGAAAAGAAATGCAGCCATAATAGAAATTTCGACGAACTGATCGACA
>NW_003533161.1:0-1008 GCF_000181795.1 Trichinella spiralis
GTCGGCACATAAATGATAACGAAAATCCAGGTTCATGTATCTTAAATGATGCGAAAGAATTGCGTTACAAATTTCAGGTCGACGAAAATGCCAGAAATGCAAACGATTAATTTATCATAATGCATTTTCAGTTGAAACAGCTGCCCATTCTGAAGTTCCATATAGCCCATTCCAAAAAGATTTTTTAAATTAATTAACACATTTGTCTTCAAGATAATGAAAAATCTGTTAATATACGCGCTGAAATTTCCATTTGCAACTTACGATTAAATTAAGAAAAAATAAAAAAAGAATATATTTATTTAACTATTTATTTATTTGATAAAAAAAATTTAAGAAATTATATTAAGCTTAGTTTAAAGCAAAACAAAAAATATTAAAAATCGATAATTAATAAGCAAACAGATTTATAGCAATTTACCTTTGTAATGAACACGAAGGTTGCTCAACGACAAACCCAAATATTGGTATTTGTCTTTCGGATTCCAATGCGTAGGCAAAGGGATTCCGGCTTCAATGACACCAGGATACAATTCATGCAAATATGAATTCTTTGAAATCATCATTTTGGTGTGAACTAAAATTAATGCACTACTATCACAACGTATAAAATAACATTCTTTTGAAACAGAAACCTAACATTTGAACCTGCCAAAAAATAACTATTTTTTTCATTCTAAGCAATATCTCATAACAAATAAGTCAAAATTTGCAATTAATTACTGCCGTAATGCTCATAAAGAAGCAATGTAGGAAGTCGCTACGAACGAAAAGCAATTTCCATTTTGCTGGAAAAAATAAATATACTTAAGGTAATGCAATTGTCGTCTACAGTTATTTCAAATATAATTATTTATTAGAATAGTGGAAATTTAACTGCTATTTGATATATAAAAAAATAACAGAGCAAAAAATACAAAAAGCAAAATACTACCCATACATACATAAAAATAGCAGTACGAACAAAGAGATCATGACGAAACATAAGACTACAGATGTTTTACTTTT
>NW_003533162.1:0-1471 GCF_000181795.1 Trichinella spiralis
AAAAAAAAGTAATGCAACTTATTCATTTTGTTATATTTCGTTTAGTTAATAAAGAGGAGGCAAGGGATTCAAATTAATTGGCGTGAAATAGCATTCGGAAATAAAATATATTTCCGGGTTTATAAATTTATTATATTATTTTTCAAGTAGAAAATAAACCATCTATTTTTGTAATTATTTTTATTACTGATTTTGGTAAAATTAACTTGAGCTTGATTATCTATTTATGGTTAGCACAAGTAAATTTCATTTGGGGAAGACGAGGGCACGGTACTACCGGTTAATTTTTTTGGTTAATTTTTATAATTATTACAATTTCTGAAATAACATTTAAAATAATAGAGCAGTTTTTCCATATCTGTATTTTTATAGGAACCAGCTCACTTGTTATTCATAGGATGGAGGGTAAGTCTTAATGCTTATAATTTGGAAATTTTTGGTAAGGCATGAGTTATATACCAGATTTATATTTTATTATATTTCATAAAGTTACAAAGACCCCGTTATTTTGAGAAAAAAGTTTTTATTACGTGGGGTCAGCAAGTTTATTAATCCCAACCCGTTAGAATTTTTTTAAATCATATTTTTTTAACCAGTGTGGGTAGGTTTAATAAATTAATTATGTATTCTGGTTATAGGTTTTGGGTAATAATGTTTTAATATTTCTTTGCATAATGTTTTTCAGCGGATGCATACCTTTAAATTATGGGTTTGGAAATTAGCTAAATTGTAAATGTATAAAATGAATCACTGCCTCGTCTGGTTATTGTAATATTCCTTTGGTTTGAATGTTAAAAATATTTTATCTTTAATATATATATACGAGCCTTATATCTTATTTTATATATTATGTTTTATTATTAAATTTATCGTGCATCATAGCTACCGATTTTAACTTAGTTTTGTCGCAGTTAGACTGTTTCAAGATGGCACAATTGGGTCCACCAGCAAGATGGTTAAAATGCCCTCGCAAAGGGGATTTGGTTGCAGGTACGTTTTTCCTAAAGTTTAAATTTTCACATGTTGAATTTTTAATTGTTTCAAAAGTTATATTTTCGGGGGGGGGGGGGGAGAAAAAAAAAAAGGGGGGTTTTTTTCCCCCCCCCCCAAAAAAAGGGGGGGGAAGAGCACCGCTAAAAAAAAAAACATGGTTTTGCAGAGCGAATATTCTGATAAAGTAATGACGTTTATTGTTTTTGAAATTAGAAGAATTTTGAGTTTTATTTATGATGAAATTTCATGAATTCATTTTTCGACAATTGGACTGTGGATTGATTTGACAAACAATACAAGGTTTTTCGGCAGGGATGAAATCGAACGTCACGGTTCCCTCCCCCCCGAAAATAAATTGCAAAGGGTAACCCCCTTCCTTTTTTTAATCATACAGTATTTATTGCATTTGAGATTGTCAGGTTTGGAGAATCCCCTTCACAACAAACCCTCAATGTTTTTTGATTTTATGCCAAGAGCA
>NW_003533163.1:0-1706 GCF_000181795.1 Trichinella spiralis
ATTGCCGACCGGTTGAAATTATCATATTGTATAGTGCAAAAGAGAGTTCCCACAAGTCTTAATTTTTGACATTTTCATTTTCCGGTCAGCTTGAAAGATTAGATTGTCAAAAAAAAAATAGAATATTATTATTTATTCTTCGCTTCACCACGTTTTGTGCTTAAGTTGCAAAATTAAGTTCATGGGAAAAAGCACAATTTTGCTTAAAAATATTCCCTCTCCACCCCTCCCCCTATGCCCGGTTTATTGCTTTATTACAATGGCATTAAATGTTCTATCTAGTTTTGTCAAGAAGTTTGCCAACAAGTTCGCAGACAGACAGACAGACAGAGAGACAGTGAAAAAGTGTGTAGTGATTGTAAATTATTAAAATGCCATGGAAAAGTGATACAATCCAAAGTCCACGCACGATACAATGATGACGAAGACAACAACAGTGGTGGAATACAGGAGGAGAGGGGGGGGGATAAAACCAACCGACAGACCGGTCGGTTGTCAAGAAATGGTTCAAGGCTGAAAGTTAAGCAAAAGTGATTTGTCTTTTTACATACATTATAGAAGTAAGACGTTAAAGTGTGTGCAAATAGTGGTGGTCACTTGGTAGAGAATGTCATCGTCAGTAAGACAGCCGACCTTCACTGATTTTCTGGTCGTCAAAAATGAGAGAGAACGAACGGTCAACAAACTTCTCCCAACAACGTATCTGTATATCTATCTATCTATATAGAGATGTCAAAATATGTCGATGAATAATACGTTTTTTTTTCTTCTTCTTTTGATAATTATAAAAATCAATTTCCACTCCAGAGTGAAAGAAAGATTTCAATATGAGAAATAATAATAATGCTGAAATAAGAAGAACAAGTGAAATATTTCAAATGACGACACACAAGTGCAAAAGGCAGCCAGCCTTCAGAATAAAAGTTGCAGCAAAGTTGAATAAGAATGAAAAATGTCAAATTGTTGAAGAGCAAGCAGCATCGTCGTGCACAACGCACAAACAACAGAGACAAGTCATCATCAGTTACAGTAAAATCAGACGAATAAAAATTGCCCCGAGGAAAATTTGAATGAGAACGTTCTCGAGTGAAGAATGCATTTTTGAAATGCCAGCGTGCAGTAGTAGTAATTTTCTGTTCCAATCGTCCTCCTTTTTGTGATGAGTCATAATGCGAGAAGAGAAAGTTGTCGTGTGCGAAGAGTGAATATTTATACTATTCTGATAGATAGAAACAGAGAAGACATTGAGGAAAAGTTTTTGCTTGCTATGGTGATAGAAATCGATCGCGTTTGTGTAGACGCAAAAAAGTGCATACAGATGAAAAGTGATTGTTTAAATTAAAAAAATTATGATAATTATTAAAAAAGAAAAATAAGACTCACTTGCGACGGAATTCAGCCAAGTCGGTTTGTAGACGATTGATTTGACTTTCCAGTGTGGCTTTGTTCTTGGCAGTATCGTCGATCAGTTTCCTAGCTTCGGCCAGTTCCCCTTCGTACATCTGCTTGACCGACGAGGTGTCTTTGCCCCAACGGGCGCGCAAGCCTTCCAAATCGGTCGCCAATTTTCGATTCTGGGCTTCCAAAAATCGCACCTTTTTTATATAGCTGGGCAGACGATCGTTCAATCTTGCATTTCCTTCTTTTCCCGTCTCTGGATTCGAGAATCGCCGACGCCGGCGCCGGCCTGGTGGAAGCCGGGACTG
>NW_003533164.1:0-744 GCF_000181795.1 Trichinella spiralis
GTACCACAGGATCACTGCTGTGCAGCAGCGTCATAGCGACGTGCTTTTTGATCTTCGATGTCGGCTCTCTATCATGCGAAGCAGAATTCGCCAAGCGTTGGATTGTTCACCCACCAATAGGGAACGTGAGCTGGGTTTAGACCGTCGTGAGACAGGTTAGTTTTACCCTACTGATGACAAGTCGTTGCGATAGTAATCCTGCTCAGTACGAGAGGAACCGCGGGATCAGACATTTGGTTCATGCGCTCGGCTGAAAGGCCGGTGGCGCGAAGCTAGCATCTGCAAGATTATGACTGAACGCCTCTAAGTCAGAATCTTTTCTAGTCATTGGCAACGATAAGTTGCGTCCAGACTCGATGCGAGGAAACGATTAGGCTTTGCTGCTATACGGCGAAGCCATTATCAGACCACGGTAGCAGGCAGTATGGGATTGTTACGAAGAAGCAATTTTTTGAAGTCAGTTGAATTCAATGAAACTGCTAACAATTCCACTGCGAATGACTCCATTCGAATCAATCGAAGCACAGCGGTCAGGATGTCGAACATTTTGCAGACGACAAAAATACCGGTTCAGGTGTCGTAATCAGTAGAGCAGTCAACACACTGCGATCTGATGAGACTCATCCTTGTAATCGATTTGCTCGTCGTGTGTAGATCACATTTCGTTTTTTTTATTCAATTGTCAATCTTGGGAACTTTTTGAAATTTGCAAAAAATTTTCCAAGTCCGATAATTAATCTTGGG
>NW_003533165.1:0-508 GCF_000181795.1 Trichinella spiralis
TTTGACATGTAATGACTTTTTACGATGGTAAAAGAGCAAAAAAAATAATTTTCTTTGCTTTCACTTTTGTTTTGTAAAATCAATAGAATTTCGAAATGCAGCAGATATTTTTTGTTCTGGAATGTTGAACCATAGTAATACAAGAATTGCAACTCGAATGTTTAGTCAACCCAGTAGTCGGTTTACTTTAGATATTGAAGGAGAAATTTAATACAGTTTACACAAAATGTATAATCACAAATTTCTATTTTAAACAAAATTCCAGATTTTATTTTTTATTTAAATGATACATAAGAAGAAAAACAATAACTCTTGTGAAGAGAAGCGAAAGAAAGATTGGAAAGATTAAATTCTTTTGCAAGCCAGAAATATTTTCAGAAAACATTCAGGTAAAATCAGAAAAGTATTTCGATGCTAACATTCAGCAACCATCACTCCTAGTTTTAGCTGAAAACTGCAGCTGTAGACAATTTATCAAATTTTAGATTTTCCCTTTTGTAATTGAATA
>NW_003533166.1:0-835 GCF_000181795.1 Trichinella spiralis
TTACGTGAGCGTTAGATTTAATGTTTGAAATTTTAAGAGATTCGAAGTAGAATGTAGACGCGGTCGATAGGAAACAGAACGGAAAGTAGAAGGTATGTCAAGTTTCCCGTGGTTCTTAATTCCGTTGGTCTGGTGTGGGGATACTTCGAAAGGATGAAGTTATCCGGTAGTTTAATTACGATAGGGACAAATTTGTATGGTTGAGATTTGAAATAATGCAGTATTTTGGCTTTGACGCAGCAAAATCGTTGTATGCAATTGTTTTCATGAGTCGGAATATTTTGAGATTTTTTTCATTTGTAAACATTTATTTATTTTCATTTATCGCATAGCTTAATTTCCAAGACACACATCTTTTTATTGTTTTCATTAATTAAAATTATTTTCTTTCTACCTTTTTTGAAAAAATGATTTTTCCATTTTAATTGAAAACTCTTATTATGTGTTCCTTTTTTGATTTTTCTTTTCCAAAATTTCCCAGCTATTACTCTTTTTGGGTTCACTTTTTATTTTGACGATAAATTTGAAATAAAGCGACTCATAATCCAATGCATACAAAATTTGTAAACACGTAACGAACCGTAATAGGTTGTGCATGGAGAAGATATGCCAAATGGAAAGGCTACAATCAATGGACGAGATGGATGTTAGCATTGATCGGTTGTGGTGACTGAACATTGGAATAGTTTTAATTTTCCGTCAATTATGTGACATTTATTTTTTTCTTTGTTAAATATTTTTGATATTTGTTGAACATATTGCTCATTGCTTTTTTCAATGTAATTCAATATTATCGTCACATTATACCCTTTTTTTCATATTTTATCATCCAACA
>NW_003533167.1:0-1207 GCF_000181795.1 Trichinella spiralis
CCAATCACACGAGTTTTCTGGTGTGCCAAAGGTCGTCGTCAGTTGGAGGAAAGTGGGAGATTTTCCTGGCACTCCGTAAATGTAAATCATCATTGGCATCTTTGCCCTTTCTGTTCGCCTCCTCCCACTCGGTGTGTTCAATTTGGCACATGGCGATAAAAAGCAAACAACGAAAAAAAGTGTTGCGTAATCGGGTGAGGTTAAAAAATCTTAACAAACAAACAGAACGTCTGATTAGACAATGGATATTATTCATTCCCTGTCACGCATCAGCAATATATCGATGAACATCTATATATATATTTGTCAAATAATAATAAAAAGTAAACATGTGAAAAACAGAAAATCGAAAAAAAATTGTGATAATTTTCCAAATAAATTATTATTATTTATTAACGTTGCTGTGTTCTGGGGTGCATGATCGGTGAATAAATTGAATTTGACAAAACGATATAATGGAACCACCAACGACCGCAAGTGCAGATGGGGCGTTTTTCGACAAATGACGTCCCGTGCCCGAAAGAGAGAAGGAAGCGAGAAAAAGACGTAAAAGCCTGGCGACGCTTTCGGCTTTTAGCTGAGATAAAAAAGAACGCCTAGATCAATATTTGAATAACGACAACAACAACAGTAGAAACGATCAGTTTGAAACAACTTTTGCACATCAAAGAGAAAAAAAACCATACATTTCACAACGACAGAGTAGAGTGAAATTTAAATTTTGTAAATTACCAATTTAGCAACGCTTCTTTTGCTTTCTAAAATTATTTTTTTTTCAAATTACAATTCTCTCCAGTCTTATTTGCAAAAATATTTGAAAATCATAAATTTTCTAAATGCAAACATCAAAAATCACATTATGATAATTTGCTTTCAACAGCTTCTGTTTTAGAGTTATTTTAAAGATTGAGAAAAAATAATCACAAAATATTACAGATCTAAGTATCATGGGGAAAAAGTTGATGACGCGAAGTTGTTTTTTTTTGTTTAATAAAACATGAAATGCTAATCGCTTACCAGTGAACAACAACAACGTTGACAAAGTGCAGAGAAAATATTGAGAAAAATGAAAATTATTAAATATAAAACACACACAGAGTCACAAATACACAGAGACAGACAGACACACAGAAAATGTGATGATGAAGAAAATGGAAATTCGCTTTCCGTTTTCTGTTCACCAACTGTCAAAAGTAGTCAACTGCAT
>NW_003533168.1:0-1534 GCF_000181795.1 Trichinella spiralis
GAAGAAGCAGCTGGTTAAATCGAAAGTTGCTAAACAGCGGATCACTTCTCACGTTGACATCTACTGCTAGGAGATTGCAGTAGGTGGTCAATCGCAGAACACAACTGTTTTTCAAGCAAATTAAGTTGGCCACTGGCAGACAAATGGATGTCGAATAATTTTATACGTCTGCTCTCAGGAAAAGTATGAGAGTAGACATATCTCTCTCCTAGAGTTACGATGATTTCCGAGAAGTCAATAGTACTTATCAATAGAAGGAGAAACAAATTTAATCATCAGTGGTCAAGTAACACAGTAACATGTCAAGATAGAAGATGACTCTTAATATCGAAAAAACTTGCTTGGGATATTCAATTTGTCAGTCATAGATGTACAACTCCACCAAACAGTCAGTGAAACTTGCGTAGAAATATCCAAATATATTTATAAATTTTCCTCCTGTTCGGGGGCACAATTATTTACAGTATTCATATTTATTAGTGATTTGCAGGAGACGTTGTCGCGGGAGTCGACGCCAAACGAACAAATAGAACAAGAAGAATAAACGAAACGATAAAGAGTTGAAGAGGACAACGACGGCGGCGGCGGTGGCGGCAGCAGCAGCAGCAGCAGCAACAGCAGCAGTATTAGCAGTGGCAGTGAAAACAGCGGCAACAAAACGACCCAGTGGTAACAAAAATAACGGGCATCATTATCTTGCAGGGACATGAAAAAATCAGTAACATCGTCCACTGCGACAGTAATACCCGCATTCCAACACAACTGGATCAGCACTGGTCAATCCTTTTTTATTTGAAAACTTTTCCCTCTGCAAAGTTTGTTCAATTTTCAACGTGAAAAGCCTGTCTGTTTGTTGGTCGTCGGTTAACCTGTTAGCCGTCTATTCGTGATATACAGTTGATTGACCAAATTTATGCTTGGAAAGCATTATTATCTTTGAAAAAAAAAACAAGCAAAATACACACTCACACACACACATACACAGAGATGTATATTAATATTCGTATACATACATACACATAGATATATATATTTATATATACATATGTGTGTATGTATATGATTTTAAAATTAATCACAATTATAAATAATAGCTGAATGAACACAGCCGGATCATCTTCCACTGGCAGCTTCTGGATCTTTGACCGGGGGGTGATAAAAAATAAAAAGTGACTGTCCCCCCCCCCCCAAAACAGTTTAGATGAATTCTACTGTTGCGACAGCACTGTCCAGCCAGGTGATTTCTACTGTTGTGACTATGGGACAAAGGAGAAAACTTCCTATCGTGGATTGCTCAGCGAGTTTGTTTTATTATTTTGTTATAGAATTGTTTTTTAAGAAAAAATTGCAAAATATGATTTTGTTTAAATGTTGCTGCAGACATGTCGGTGAAATTGTCGGTGGCGTCTTCGGAGCGTTGGTATAGTTGTTGGCCCCCCTTCACTTTGTGAGTGCTTTTTCTGCAGTTGTTGTACGCTTTATAAAAAACGAGAAAAACGTAGACAAAGTGAAATAATCATCGGTTAATTCGATT
>NW_003533169.1:0-882 GCF_000181795.1 Trichinella spiralis
CTATCAAAATTCGAAAATAAAATTCAAATTAAACAAATACAATGCCAATTCCTATTGTGAATTTTATAAATGAAATTTTATTTCCAACACAATAAAAGAAACAGCCAGACAACTTTTCAAGGTCATTTGAAATTCGATGAATATATTTGAAATTTTCAACGCTGCATTTTGTGATGAAATTTTAAAATTTATCAAATGAAAAAGCAACTGATCACAGCTTTGCATAAAATTTTACGAATATCGTTGATGTATTTTTGAATTTTCCCAACAATGAACCGAATCAGAAATTTCAAATTTCTATACTCTACAATGGAAATTCAAACAATGACAAGTGTAAGCAGAAATTTGAAAAAACAATTCAAAAGTACATCATTTAAAATGTTTCAGATTCAAATCAAATACTAGAAATTGAACAGTCACATTCCAGTGTAATAAAATTCGATAAACTACTTTTCTAATTGTATTTCTTCACATTTAAGTTGATCAGCAAACAATATTTTTCACATAACAACCTTCCAGCTAGCTAACGCAATAGGGAAACATATAAATTATAATGTTTTCCTTCGCAACAACGAACAAATTGAACAATATTACAATATGTACAGGGCATACAAAAATTTATTTCGATACCGTGAGAATCAGTTTTCTGATTTCTGATCAATCACAATCAGAAATAAATACAATATATAATAAAATTCTCACAATAATAACCAACAAGTATATGTAATGAGATTATGAAAAAATGGGAAGTAGTGTAACAATAAATGAAGTCCCGCTTTCACGTTCAGTTTGGTTCACAGAAACCAATAAAAATGCTTCCCAGTGAAACGGAAAGCATTATGTTCTTCTCCATCGGTAATACCCTCGCCCCCGGCTAATCCT
>NW_003533170.1:0-1010 GCF_000181795.1 Trichinella spiralis
AATTTTGTAAAATGACTGCAGTCGTACATTTTTTTAACAATGGGAAAATAATAGCATTTTAAAAGTGTTTTCTATAGAAAATTTTTTTTTGATTTAAGATATGTTAAATTTATGTACTATTTTGTGCTGAGCTTAATCTGAAACTTTGAATATTGCTTTCTTATAAAAAAGCAGTTTAATTTGAAATACAAATTTAAAAAGTGATAGCAGTTTACTTTAATACAATTGCATTATTATTGAATTAATTCCGTAATCTTTAACTTAATAGCTTCGTTAAAATTATATTAAAACCTGATCAATATGTAACAATGAAATTATTAAGAATAAATTTATTCTCTATAAAATTTCAGTTTTTTCTATTTCACAACGCAGAATCTTTCCTTTTATGCTTAGATTTAATAAAATAACACACTTAGAAAACTTGAAATTATGAATCTCAGATAATGAAGCGGTATTGTTATTATTCAAATTACAAATTCAGTTAGATAAACATGCAGCAGAATAAAATTAAAGACGTTTTAACTCATTTAAAAAATGAACTGTATTTCAAAATTACATGTCTCCTAAAAACATAAAAGGAAACATAAAGCCATGAACTGTATGCCCTTACTTGAAGGCATATTATTTTGCAGCATTTTTCTCAACTTCATTATAAAAAGCATGTATTTTTTATGATGTAACAAGAAATATCTTTTTTATCTGCTACTTTCAATTATTTAGTTCACAAATTTTTATAAGTGTTATTTAATTTAACGATCATAATAGCAATAATCAAGGAAATGATTGCATAAATAGTAATACACAACTATGCGGATACTTTGTAAAACCATCCCGTTAATTGCGTAAATGTATCCAAATATTGCTAAGTAATACAGCATTCAATTAACTATCAGTTCATCATTTATTATTATTTAACACCACACTGTTTAACTGTTCAAGCATTGCAGTTAATATAAGTATATAAGTAGGTGCCATCGTCCACGCATAGGCATAAAATTATATTCTTGCAC
>NW_003533171.1:0-789 GCF_000181795.1 Trichinella spiralis
TTTCAATCAGAATGAGGTGGGCGTTAACACAAAGTACCTTAGATCCTTCTTATTAAAGCCATTTTTTAAATATCATAGCCCTTACGCAAGTAATAATAATACGATTATTTATTGGTTTAATTAACGAATTAATTAATTTGAAAAAGGAATTTGGAATTTTGATTTTAGAATCGGCGGCGTCGTGCTGTAGAAGAAATTGTTCGCATACTTCGACCAGGAGGACAGGCTTTAATTTACGTTTGGGCAATGGAACAGCGTCGTGATGGGAATGAATCTTTTTACTTGAAAAGTGGCAAAAAGAAAGAATATTCATTTTGCAACGATTATGAAATTCCATCTTCATCCTTGTCCACATCCAAGGAAATATTTCCTGTCCACCAGAATAGACAGCAGTTTCAAAGTCAAGATTTGCTGGTTCCTTGGAAATTTGCCAAAAGCAAATTTAATAAATCTAATGATATTGATGATAAGCGGCGTGAAATGTTTCTGCGATATTATCACGTTTTCAAAGAGAACGAACTGCAATCTCTTTGTCAACAAGTCAGCCGTTGCATTGTAGTAGAATCATATTATGAACAAGGAAATTGGTGTGTTATATTAAAAAAAGAAAATTAAACTTATTTCTATTTTTAATTTTGTTTTCTTTTCATTTTATTAGAAAATTAATGAAATTATATAAATTTGTTTGCTGTTATAAAAGATTCATTAAGACAAAATCAATAGTATTATTTAAGGAAATTTTAATTATTATTGCTATGCAATATAGTTTTCCTTCCTACCCTTCATTTG
>NW_003533172.1:0-7503 GCF_000181795.1 Trichinella spiralis
AATACCCCCGAGCACAAGTTGCTGATTCCAATACCAATTGTACCTGAGTTTCACTTTTGTAATACAAAAACCCTTGGAAATCTAAATTTTATTTACGCAATTTAATTGATTAAATGTGATACCGAAATAAGAAAAATTCAAAATAAAACGTTTTGTTTATAGTTTTCATGGAATCATGCATTATTTCCCTCTGTAAATGACACCTTTGCTAACAAGCAATTTTGTCAAATATCTCATTAAATAATCAATTGAGTATTATTGTTAGTTTCTGTAATAAATTATTGTACAGTACTGTTCCCATACATGAAGAAAGAATTCAATAATACATTTGTGTTCCCTAGAGGCAGGCCTTTGTACTACTGAGCTTACATGCATATATCTTGAAAGATTAGAGTAAATGCCATGCATGGGTGAATTAGTTTGTCACACTTTGTTATTTTCTTTTATTTTCACAATTTGCAAGCAATCATTTTGACAAAAAACAACATTCAAAGCCATTTGCATAAGCGTCAATTGAGTATGATGACCTGAACAAAAACTGATTCAAACAACTGCATTCTTGGTATCGTTGAGAAGCTCAATGAATAATTAAGATCATGAACAGCATAGAAATCAATGAAATGATTGTTTTTCTCATGATATCATACATATCCAAGTCATACGATAGTCGCGTATTAATAAATGTTGACAGCTACATTTTGAGAAATTCTATTCTACTGGTCGAATAAATGAAATAACCTAGTAGGGAACTAACGAATGGAAGATTTTATCCTCATTTCAAACCGAGTTGCTTTTTGCACTATTACAGTTTATTTGAATGTTCTGTAAATGGAGTTCGATTTGATGGCAATGTTTCTGCAACTTATATTGTCGCCTTGTGTTAAACGTAACTTTCCCAACTGAGCATCAATTTCAATTGAATAGAAAGTGTGCTATGATATACAAAGATGAGAATGATAAAACAGATAACGAAATGATGTTTTCCCAAAAAAAGATTCATTTGAAGTGCTTTACTTTCATAACCAGTGCTTCAAATTCCAGCTACTTATATGTAGTCGTTTATATATTGTTCTTTTTGATAGGTATTCTAAAAATAAATTTTCAGAAAAAATGATGCGATATCACAACATGACACAGGGAGATACAGTGGCAGCATGTTCGTTGCTGTTTTTTCTAATTTTTTCTGATAAGAACTTTGTGTCATAATTATTCATATGATGGACAGGTTCTTTTATTTTTCCAGAAATTTTAATTTTATATTCTCCCATCATTAAATTGTACTAGCTTGCACTTGCACTATACAAACCATCTTGCACTATGTGCTACAATAACCGCTACCTCGCGCGACCATGTATCTACCGTTTATTAGACATAGGTTGATTTGGGCAAACAATTAATTGCGCATGTAAATTTTAAGAAGTAGAACACTGATAAAGTAATACAAGTGTTATAGCAGTTTATGGTAATTCAACAGAAGTGAATGAAATGACTGAAAAGCAAACAAATTGAAAAAATCAAGAAATACCGCAATTAGATTTGGTTCAGTCTTTTTTGGAAGTAAATCGCCTGTTTTTAGATCAGTGCTGTTGTTGTTGCTGCTGCAATTGGATAGTATTGTTCTTGCTATTTGCTATAATAGAAAAGCGTGTCGCGTGGTTTGCAAAACGTATTGGAAGCAAAAGAAAGGAATGTAAGTATTCAACAAAGCACAAAAAATAAAAGTAAAATATGCAGTTGAAAATAAAATATGTTCACTGAACTCATCAGACCCAAGACCAGATCCATCTTGTGCATCGGTTGTATGTTGCATTTATCAAATCGTCTCTGAATATTATATTACAATGTTACCTGTTTAGGCGCTGGTATGCAATGCATCGTTCCATCACACATTCCTTTTGTCTTCAGTTTTGCGTCCTGTCTTTTGTATCTTCACTAGTACAACATAGCTTCACTGTAGTATACCTAAACACCAAATTTCCTTCCAAATCCAATAAAATTATATTGCAGTACCTCGCTGTTTGCTTGATACAGTTGATTTCAGGTTACACCTGGAATTACGCAATGAAAAAGGAAAGTAGTCATGAGATTCCAGCAAGTATATTGGTAAATTCATGCAAATGTTAAGCATTGAACGTTTGATCCAAAAATATGAAAGTATAGAAAAATTTCATAAATAACATATCATAACACAGTTTTTAATCACAGATAACAAAAAACTGAAGGAAAGAACTGAATTGTTGTCACGACAAACCAAAAATTAACAAAGTAATAGTACAACAAAACAGTAAAATACTTTACCATAAGTCGAATAAATTAATTTTCAATTTGTAATAGCGTATAAATTTCATCAAATGTACTTGTGCTGCAATTCAACTACCATTCACATTTTACACGACACTGTAGAAAAGATTATTTGTATGCAAGTTCAGTTCACCTTATTAATAGAAAACTTTTATAATACTCACTTTTACTTAAATATTTCAGTTTTCAGTCACTTAAAATTTAACACAGTAAACACAGAAAATTTCCACTTCACTCATTTCTACTGATAAATGAACGGTGAGCATTACTGCACATGAAGAGCAAACATTGATGGCACATTATTAAAACTTTGGAAAATAAAAGTTCACCAACCCAATCCCTCCACCTTTAACCAAATTATATACAATTTTTTTAATTTCAATTCAGGTTATATCAACCATCGCAGCCAACATTTTTTGATCTTGAAAATCAAAGTACTGTAACTAGCTGTCTGGCAATTAATTTTAAATTTCTGAAACATTATTTTTTTACATTAGCCATGTTATTGTTTTAAATTTATCAAACTTACACGTTGCGATGAAATTTCTTGTGTGTTCTTTCATTCTGATCTTTTGCTGCACATTGGCAGAAAACCGTTGTCAGGATAGCATACTTTTTCATAAAGATGTTTGTCTGTTAAGTGAAAGCAGTTCAAACAGCGAATATGTTGAGAGAAGTATTTCATCTTCTGATTTCAGATACACACTTTGTTTAACGTCTGAAATTTGATTTCTAACATTAATAGAAAAGTGGATGCACTACTTATCAGAAATTCGAAGATCACGTTTTAAGTATAATGAGACTTGCCCAGAAAGTGCCGCTCATTGTTTTGAAAGGTATGTGACAGAGTTTTATTTCAGCACTTTTTAGCTGTTTTCAAAGGGGATGCTGTTCGATGTCTTCTGGTGCTAATGGAATTTTCATTTATTGTTTATGTAGTGTAATTGAGAAAGATTTGCAACCTTTCCAATACATCAGAAAGGACGAAAATATGCCAATTCACCGGCATGCAGTAGTTTATCAAATTATTGACCATAAGCTATATCGTGAGCAACAATGCACATTTCCTGCTCGGTAAATTTTGCCACTATTTGCATTCCAAAAAAAAGTAAAGAATTAATAACAGACTTATTCAAGGTGCTTGGGTGTGGAATATTTTTTGTTGAAGTTGATTCATGTACTTCCAAACACTGAATTTGTGGTCAACGTTTGCGATTATCCTTTGATCAACAAGTACAGTTCGAAGCAAGCTGTTTTTTCGTTCAGCAAAGTATCTCTTCATGAAATTGTGCACTAAATTTTCATTTGTACACGTAGGAAATGTTTTTCAGACTGCAGATGATTTAGATATCATGTATCCCGTATGGTCTTTTTGGAAAGGTGGGCCTTACATACCTGTATACAAAGATGGAATTTCACGTTGGGATATCCAGCGTGAAGTTTTGATTAAGTATTTTGAAGTAGAAAATAATAATGGTTATGATTCGCAAAGAAAAACATTTCAGGGCGGCGAAACAATGGCCATGGAGTAGAAAGTCCAATAAAGCTTTCTTTCGTGGTTCTCGTACATCGAAAGTACGTGACCGGTTGATTCTTCTGTCACGTCAGAAGCCCCACTTGATTGACGCTCAATATACAACAAATCAGGCGACGAGATCTTTGGATGTAAGTTTTTGTATATTCGGTTGAACGCGTTATGTGTTGTATCTTTGATGATGATGTTATGATGAATCTGATGATTGTGATGCATGAATGGCACTGTATCTTGAATTACTAAATGAGTTCTGTGCATCTGTAATCACTTTCAGGACACTCTGGGGAAAGAGCCAGCAGATTTTGTGACACTCGATTATCACTGCAGATATAAGTACTTGTTCAACTTTCGAGGTGTTGCTGCAAGTTTTCGATTCAGACATCTCTTTCTTTGTCGGTCTCTTGTTTTTCACGTTGGTGATGAATGGAAGGAATTTTTCTATTACAAAATGAAACCGTGGATTCATTACATACCTGTAAAAGAAGACTTGAACGATGTTGAGTAATAGTTTGGGAATTTTCATTTTTCATTGCGAGTTGAAATTTTCTTTTTCAGAGAACTGTTAGAATTTGTCAAAGAAAATGACGACGTAGCCAAAGACATTGCAGAGAGGTAAATAAGCAAAAACATTCAACTGAAATAAATAAACAAACAACAGTAAATACATTATACACATCTGTGTGAACGTTTCAGAGGTTACCAGTTCATCTTGAACCATTTGACCATGGACAATGTGACTGCATATTGGGAGTCGCTTTTGAAGCAGTTCACCGACCGACTCGTATACGATGTGCAGAAGAGAGAAGGAATGATTGAAATTTTGTAGTTTTTTTGTATGCAGTGAAGCGAAACATTCCAACTCGGCCATTTATATTAACTGCACATATCAAAACAGCATTCACTGTTCACTTTACAACCGTTATTATAGCATCTTTTCACTGATACAAGTAAACCAGATTCCAACAATTATTATCAGTAATGAAATATTATTTCGGAAAATTGTAGCCAAAAAAAGAAAAGAAAAATCATCAAAATCTACATTATGAAAGAAAAACAATGTTGCATTTTACATGTTAATTTCTTCCTCTACAATTGTATTATTAAACATTCAAAAAAGTTGAAAAATCAACGATGAATCAGCCTTTGATGACAGCAATTGGACGCAATTTAACGCACCGTTTACTTATTCCAGCTTCATGACATGTATTCACAACGTCTGTGACATTTTTGTACGACTCTGGAGCCTGAAATACCAAAAGAAAAATTATGAAAAGCATACATTAAAGTGGAGAAGAGCAATGAAAAAAAAAAAGAAAAACAATATATCGATATAATTATGATGGCGACAACCTCTTCCATTATTAGCTTAGGTGATGCGACACGAATGGAAATTCCTTTCGCGGCAAGAGCGTCCAAGACATTAGTATAATCTAGCGTACGTCTCGACTTTGCCCGTGACATTGCTCTACCCTGTTCAATAAAAATTATTATATGTAAAAAACGCTGTGAAAATTTGCTTACCGCTCCATGACACGTGGTCCCGAATGTTTCTGACATTCCCTTTACAGTACCGGTTAAAATGTAGCTGCACGTTCCCATTGTTCCACCAATTAGCACAGGTTGACCAGTGAACTGAAAGTTGATCGTTTTGCAATTTCAATATGTAATGATATGCTTCGATTTTTATTAATAACTTTGTTGAAATTACTTGATAATCGACAGGAATCAGCGGATGATGGGGAGGAAATGCTCTGGTAGATCCTTTCCGGTGCACGCACAGTGTTTTCAATTTTCCTTCGACCATGTGCTCTTCAATTTTAGCAATATTGTGTGAAACATCATAAACAACTTGCATATCCAAATCATCCGGAGTGCATTGAAAAATTTTTGCAAATGCCTATAAGCAATGCAAGCATGCATCTCAACAAAACAAAAAGAATCATAGATTTCTTAATCTCTTTTATACTTTTTTACCTGACGTGCACAAAAAGTCATACAGGATCGATTTACCCAGGCAAAATTAGCCGCCGCTGCCATTCCTTTTAAATAATTTTGACCCTCTTTCGATTTCAATGGAGCACATGCCAACTGTCGGTCGTTTAATTTGATGTTATTTCGCAACATCGCTTTATCCATTTCCACTAGGGCATCTGGAAAAATGAAAATTAAAACAATCCCGCTCAACTTGTCTAATTCAATCAAAATTATTAATTAATTGCATAAATGCTATTTACCACATTCGAATAAATAAATTTCATCAAACAAACTTGAGCTTTGTTCATTGAAAGAAGCTATTTTAAGAACATTCAGTTTATTCAAATATATAAAAAGAGACAAACACGAAAATTTATTTATTTGATAACTGATAAGCGATATCATTTCTAGTTTAGTAAAAATAAACTTTTCGTCATTGTATTTATTATTTATTAACTTGCTCGTTGAGAGTTTGTTTAATTGCATCATTTTAAACGTTGTTGACAACCCGCAACAAAATTCAAACATCATTATTTCAAAGAATTACAAACCAGACAACATCTGTCATCACTGCAATGATTGTAAAGTGGTTCAACAAGTGGACAACAGAGAAGAAGAGCTTTTACAAACGAGTTTTATTTTAATAAAGTTTGCTTGAAAAGAATTTAATGCTTCAATGTTTGTTGAATCTTTGCTCAGTTGTAAAGAAAGAAAAAAACACAAACTACCCAATTTAAAGCAAACAAAAAGCAACTAACAACAACAAACTTTTCTCACCAGTAGCAACTTGGTGACCAAGTCCACGACTTCCGCAATGGATCATGACGCAAACTTGGCCTTTTCGATCGATGCCCATTCTCCTAGCTGCATGCTTGTCGTATATCTCTTCAACCACTTGAACTTCACCATAATGATTGCCGGCCCCGAGGGTACCAAGCTAACAAATTTAAACGGCCAATAAATTTTTACGATATCTATTAAATTTGAAATCGGAAAACTTGTGGTAAGCCACGCTTTTTCGCTCTTGTTGAAACTTTAGCAGGATCCGCTTCCAACATACGTCCGTATTCTTCGCAGTGCTCCTTATCTTCTGCCCATGAATAACCTTCACGAAGGGTCCAATCCATACCCATTTCAAGACATTCCTCGAAATCTCTAACAACAAAAGCAACATATTTACAAATTTTCAATAAATTATAAGAGAAAATTTATTCACTGTACCTGCCATTTATAGGAATAATACCTCTTGAGCCAACCCCCACCGGAATGAAGTCGAAAAGACATTGAGTCAACTGCTCTTTAACAGGTTGTACATCCGATTCAGACAAATTTGTTCTGATCAAGCGAACACCGCAATTGATATCAAATCCCACCCCACCTTTCACAAAATAAAATAAAATTTGCATAAACTCTGCTAAACAAACACAATTAAATCAAATTTACCTGGAGAAATAACAGCAGCCGGATCGTCGACATCAAAAGCTGCTACATTACCAATTGCAAAACCATATCCAGCGTGAATGTCTGGCAAACCAATTGAACGCTGAATAAACAATACATAATTAAATAAATATGCAAATATGTACAAATATATAACATTACCCAAACGACTCCTGGCAAAGAGGCAACATTACCAATCTGTTTCACTGCCGGCTGAAAACATCCGCCACCTCCTTTTGAACAGAGCCGCAGTT
>NW_003533173.1:0-8587 GCF_000181795.1 Trichinella spiralis
AAAATAAAATTGACTTTCCGATTTTGTGTCATTCATGTTGTGTTGTCATTATGTAACTTAGAAGATTGATGACCTGCAACTGTAGTAGACTGTAGTGCAGTGCCAAAAGTGGGGAAGTTTTTCAATAAAATTGCCAAGTAGAATGGCGAATTCTTAATAAAATATGTAAACAGAACGTTTGATTTGTTAATCATCATTGAATCATCATCAAAGTCATATGCCTACGCATTAATTTCATCTACTGTATACTGTAGGTGATGAGTCATGAGTGCAATTACCTAATCATCAGTTTTTCCTATTGTCCAACAGGAGGCGCGCGCGTGTCAACTTTTACCAGTGGCTGTGGTCGGGGTTGATTGTCGTTAGTCTTCGAGGTCGTCAATTGAACAGAACAGCCGCTTTGCGTCTTCAACAGTCGACAATTGTTAGTTGCATTTCGCTTTTGACAACGTTGTCTGCGTTTGTTTTGTGGGAATTTTCTTCGCGAATTTTGTTCTCATTTTTAATATCAACTTTTGTTTTGCTGGTCTGATTTTACCATAAATATTGAAATTCAATTTCAATGCCTGCCGATTGCGATAGAAGACTTTCTCAATCACTCGGTCTTACAGAAGAGCAACTGACGGAATTGAGCAACAGTTTCGAGACGGTAAATTCTCTTATTCTTCTATTTGGTCACGCCTATGCTTAGTTAATTGACGATATTATATTATATTATATTATATTATATTATATTATATTATATTATATTATATTATATTCTATTTATTTTTTCCATAAATAATATTTTTTTAATTTTTTTTGATCAAACGGAAATGGAAATATGCTTGTCATCGTGTTGTTATTGTAGATTGAATATTGTTTTATTTTTATTGCATGCATTGTATTTTCTGTTTTTTGTTTTGCTATGCTTTGCTTTTTTTATTTAAATTCTTCCGTTGAGTTGAGCTTTTTTTTCTTCATACTTTCTTTGTAGCAAATTGAAAGCTGTGGAAAGCTTTTTTACACTTGCTTGTTAAAAACATGTTGCTAGTCTACACGCGCAGTGACGATAAAAATTCTGTTTACGCTAGGTCACTCTTCTCAACTTTCAATTGAACGAATCACGCGCTTCGTTGTTTACATTTTCGATTTATGTTCACCAAAATCAACAGGACAGCACTGTTCAAGTGCTCAACTTTTGCACTTTTCTGTGGGGAAAATTGATTTTTTCCTTACTCATTTTATGCACCATGTCGCCATTGCTTGGCCCCAATGATTTTGCAATTGACAAAATGAAGAAGCGTATCATTTTCGTTTTGCCTCGTTGGTGAACCAAATCACTGACTGTCTGTCTATCTAGATGTATGAAGTAATGCAATACAGGTTTTTGCTGTGCAGCTCAGGTTTCTTTAAATATTGCTTTATTAACCAACTTTGCATGAGCTTTATTGAAATGAGCATCACTGACACTTGACCAAACTTGCATTGCATTCTTAAATTGATTTCTCTTTGTTTTCTCACTGCATATTTGAGAGTTTATTTTATTTTTCCATTCATTTAATGCAATCTTATTTCATAATAATAATAATACACAATTGCATTACTTTATTTTTAACAAAAGTAATTTCAACGTGAGCATTTCGTGTAATATTATATATTTTATTATTTAACTGCTTGCTTGGCTCTTTTTTATTTGGAATTGATAAAAATCTATATTGCATTCTAATAACCTTGAGTCTGATTGTACTCTGATTGTTTCATTGTCGTTCTTGCATCAATGTGCAGCATATGTCAAACGATTGTTCTTTTTTCCATATGCCCTGTTGTGTGAATCATCCTACTGACTTCCGCTTACTGCTGACTCACGTGTTTGCACGTTGCATAACATTTGAACTGTTGTGAAAATTGTTTTCTTTTCTCTTGACTAGTTTCAATTTTTCTATTCTTAGAAGGGGCGGACGTTTGCAATATTTTATGCGTTTCAAATCAAGAATCAAATATATTTTTTCTCCAAACTATTCACTAATGAAATTGCAATCATGTAAATTGCAATTATTAATAATAGATTGATATCAACGGTGATGGTGCGATCCAGCTTTCAGAATTGCAGCGTGCCTTCGAAGCTGTTGGTTTGAAACTTCCATCATATCAAGTGCGAGATCTTATCAGAGAACATTTTCCAAATTACAGTACCGATGCATCCTTGTCAGTGATCGAATTTGCCCAGGTATAGAAAAAAGAAATTACAACAACAACAACTACTACTACTACATTTGAAACTGAATAATAATTTCATTCGTTGTGCTTTGTTTTGCAGCTTTTTGCGAAACTTAAAGAAGCAGCGGATCCAAAATTCAAAAAGCGTATTCAAAAAGCGGAAAATGTGCACGTGCTTGGAGGACTTTCTGAAGCTAGTCAAGAGCAAGGAATATATCATAGTGTGCGAATCGAGGAGCAAGTCGCTTTTTCAGACTGGATAAATTCGTAAGAAATTTACTGCATTAAATTAAATTAAATTAAATTAAATCAATTGCAATGGCAATTGCAGAAATTTGTCATCCGATCGAGATCTTATACATTTGCTTCCGTTGACCAAATCCGGAGACGATTTGTATCAGAAAATGGTGGACGGTTTAATCATATGGTATGTTAAATGTAATTGTTGAGTACTTTTTTTCAAATTTAATTTCCCTGTTTTTTGTTTAGCAAGTTGATTAATTTGGCAGTTCCAGAAACTATTGATGAGCGTGCGATTAACAGAAAAAATTTAAATACATATACGAAACGAGAAAATCTCACATTGGCTGTTAATTCTGCTCGTGCAATTGGTTGCAATATCGTCAACATCGACGCAGATGATTTAGCCAAAGGCAAACCTCATTTGGTTCTTGGTTTGCTGTGGCAAATTATTCGAATAGGCAGGCTATCTGTTTTCTTATTTTATTATTTTTTGTAGTCATTTTATAAATTTCATTTATTTTATTATTACTACAGGGTTGTTCAGTCAGATTGATTTGGTTCATGTGCCAGGACTGTTTCGACTGCTTGATGAAGGGGAGAATTTGAACGATCTGCAGCGTCTTTCACCGGAACAGATTTTGATGCGTTGGGTGAATTATCATCTTCAGCAAGCTGGTGTTTCTAGAAAGTTGAACAATTTTACGACAGATGTTCAAGACTCTTTTATATACACGCATCTGCTGAAGCAGATTGCACCGCCTGATAGAAATGTCACTTTAGATCCTCTGAGAATTCAAGTAGTTATTTCATTTTATGCTTGCTTACAACGCCATTTATGGTGGTTGGTTATGTTGTTGCTTTAGAATAGTGATTTGGAACGTGCTGAATCTATGCTTCGAGAAGCTGACAAGCTGGATTGTCGAGCTTTCGTTACTGCCCAAGATGTCATCAATGGAGTTTACAAGTTGAATTTGGCATTTGTTGCTAATTTGTTCAATACATGGCCTGGTCTGAAACCTCCAGGCGAAGAAGAACTTGGTATGAATTGTAAAAAAAAAATTTTTTATTTTTTTATAAATGCGAATTGTCCATTTTGTTTCAGATAATATTGAAGAAATTTTGGAAGAAACTCGTGAAGAAAGAACTTATCGAAATTGGATGAATTCTGTTGGCGTTTCACCAACTGTGAACTGGCTTTATTCTGATTTATGTAGTGGTTTAATTATTTTTCAAGTATTTCAATTTTTCTTTTGAAAACATTTTTTCCTGTTTTTTTTCTTTTTTACTTAACAAAATGATGGTGCATTTTTCAGCTTTATGATGTCATCGAGCCGGGGCTTGTCGATTGGAAGCGTGTGGTTAAAAAGTTTACAAAAATGGATAGAATGATGAATCAAATACAGAACTGCAATTATGCTGTTGACCTGGGAAAGCGATTACGTTTCTCTTTGGTGGGAATTCAAGGCAAAGATATTTACGATGGAAACAGGACTTTATCTCTTGGTATATATATATATATATATATATAATTGAATTTGCTTGGTTTTGTTGTTTTTTGTAATAATAATGTTTCTTAATGTTAATATTGTGTTTCTGTTGTTTCAAATAGCTCTGATTTGGCAATTAATGCGAGCTTATACGTTGACAATATTGGCAAACTGCACTCAGTCTGGTTCACTAGCAACGGACAAGGAAATTTTGGATTGGGTCAATAATCGTTTGAAAGAAAGTGGAAAAACGTTGTCCATTTCTGGTTTTCAAGATTCCAAAATTAGTGACGCAAAAGTGGTCATTGATTTAATAGATGCTATCCAACCAGGTGTCATTCAGTACGACTTGATTAAATCCGGTGTTACTTTTGAAGTATTATTATTTATCAATTGTTGTATACTTGAATTCATTTGAATAATTTTTGTGTGCGTATTTTAGGAAAAAATGGACAACGCGAAATATGCCATTTCTACAGCAAGAAAAATAGGCGCCAAAATATATGCCCTCCCTGAAGATATAGTTGAGTGTAAACCTAAAATGGTTATGACAGTGTTTGCATGTCTAATGGCACGTGACTATGTGCCGAACATGCGGAAAGCTGTTTCAGAAAAAGATCTCTGATAGCATTTTTGAGCATTGCTATTATTTGCTTTTTTTTTCTTTAATTTCCAGCACATATAACTGACAAAGGTGAAAAATAGGCATATTTAAAATCATGCTTATCGGAATGCCAATTTATTTACATTTATTCTATGTCAGGCTGTCATTCTTTTATTGATATTTTTTTCAAAATCATGTTCAAGTTAATGTTAAAATATATAATTAAAAAGAGAATAAGTGAGCTCTTGTAGTGTGTAGTGTGAAGTGAATTTCAAATCTGGATTTGTAATTTAAAAATTGAAAACACGAAGAAGTGTTTCAAGTACGTACAGTTGTTGTGAAGCTGAAAACTTGTTGTTTAGAAAATGTTGATCATCAACAGTTTATTAAGCAGGTAGTGATGTTTCAAGATGCACCTACACGCACACATGTACATGAGTAAATATCTGCACATCTTATTTCTGCGAAATAATTCGACGGAATAAGATTATCAACATTGTATTGAATGGATTTGAAGAACAAAAATTTGAATATTTGCTGAAGTTGAAAAAATTTCCTTTTTACTTTTGAAAGTGTGAAATGATCGTTGCAATGAACTGTTTTGAACAAGTTCAATTTTTGTGAAAATTATCCAGCAGCTAACAGTAGAGAATTTTAAATTTTATAAGCTGCGGAAAATCTATTTTCTTTTTTTAATCCATCATTTGTTCAATTTTGTGCAGCTCCAAAATGAATACATAATCTACGAAACTAGCTTTGTGAATTTCAGTTTCAAAGCTGTTCTGAGCTAATGTTTGTTTATCAACGCAAAGTGTTAAGAAAATTTGCACGCTAATCACAGCAGCGATAACGAATATGAAAGCAAAATTTCCATAATAGTGCTTATTCTATATATATATATGTACAGTAATACAAATAAATCGTTCGCTGTCTGTTTGCTTGTTCATTTGTTCTGCTGTTTGTTGTGCTATGCTGCTGCTAATCAGGTAAGACATTTAAATTTTAAATTAGAATTTAAATGAATTTCAGTATCAAGTAAGAAGTTTTCTTATGTTGAATTATAATAATTGTTGTATTTTTCTGAAATGATTTTACATTCTTGAGACTTATTTATTTTACATTAGAGACATTAGTTATACCAGTGAAATGAGTCGACTGATAAAAATGTTTTTGCATCAGCCATTTGAAAGGAAATGACAAATTTTTCCAAGAACTTTTTATTCTTATATATTTAGCAGTTTTTGTACTTTGCTGAAAGCTTCAATGCATTTTTCAATATCTTCTTCACTGTGAGCTGCAGATATTTGTATTCGAATTCGGGGTTTATCTTTTGGCACAACAGGATAGCTAAATCCAATTGCATAAATTCCAAATTCCAAAAGACGATTGGCAAATTCTGTAGTTAGCCTAAAGTAAATTTTATACGAACTCTTGGTAATCTTCAGAGGCAATTCTTTTTATCAAAACGGTAAATTCATTTTAAACTGGATAAATCGCACATAATTAGCCTGATTAACTGCATTAATGAAGCGTTAATTCATGCTAACTTGATTTGAAAATAAAATTAAGGCGCACGTTCATGCATACATACATGCATGTTCAAGTATTCTAACTTTATAAAGAAAAAATATGTGCAAATAATATTTCCTGTAATTCCCTAAAATGCGGTTGCTTACTTTGCGTTACCAAGCATTACAGGACAAATCGGATGTTGTGAATTTCCTGCTACTTTGAAACCCAGATTTTTCATTCTTGTTCGAAATATAGTCGTTTTTCTTAGCAATGATTCAGCATGCTTTGAATCTTTCATTAGCAATTGCACTGCCTTCAAAGAACTACCTACTACAGCTGGAGCCAAGGAATTGGAAAATAAATAAGGTCTCGATTTTTGTCGCAATAAATCAATTATTGGTTTTGGTCCTGTGGTATAACCTCCCATGGCTCCTCCCATAGCTTTACCTAATGTCGAATTAATCAAGTGTACACTGCCCTTTATTCCTGAAGTTATAAAGGCACTGCAATTAATTAATAAATAAACAGAACTTGAAATTAAACTGTTACCAAAATATTCTTCAGTTCCTCGTCCAGTTTTTCCAAAAAATCCAGTGGCGTGGCATTCATCCAAAAGAACAATTGCATCATATTTATTTGCCAAATTAACAATTTCCGGTAACGGAGTTACATCTCCGTCCATACTAAATACGCCGTCTGAAACGATCATTTTTCTTCGATATTCTGAAAAAAAGATTCAAATTTTAAATATTCATTTTTCTCACTAATTTGTCACATTTTCCTAAAATTTACAATCGTAATTTTTCTTTTGTTTTTTCTATTTTTAAATATTATCTACTAATATTAAATACTACTAAAAATAAATCAGAGATGGTATTCATTTTTTATACATAATAACTCAGCATAATTTACTTTTTAACTCATGCTGCAAATGTAGGATTCACTGAACAATCAGTTACCTTTTGTCTCTTGCAATTTGCTTTCTAAGTCTATCATATTCATGTGCTTATAGCGAAATCTTTTAGCCTTTGTTAATCGAATTCCATCTATTAATGAAGCATGGTTCAGTTCATCTGATATAACTGCATCGTTAGAATCTAAACAGTTTCATTAATTTACGCAATTTATTACCAGCTAATGACAAAAGACTGCAATGTCAATTAATGTTTTTACTTGCATAATTGTATTATTTACTTTATAATGTAGCAAAACATGATTAGATAAAAATGCACATACATATATTATTACCTAAAAGTGCTTCAAATATGCCTGCATTTGCATCAAAACAAGACGCATAAAGTATTGCATCTTCTTTTTCATGAAACAGTGCCAAAGTATTTTCTAATTGTCTGTAATAATTTATATTTTATTTTGTACTAATTTATTTGTAAATTTAATCAAAATAACAAGCAAAATACGAATTTTAATGTGATGATTTGGGAAGTATAAATTTACTTATGTATATCCTGGGTGCCACAAATAAATCTGACGGAACTTAGGCCTGCTCCATAGGTGTGTAGTGCATTTTTCCCGGCTTCGATGATGTCTTCATGACTACTCAATCCTAAATAATTATTAGCACAGAAATTGATCACTGGCTGTTTTGTTCCAGCCACATGTACTTTAACTCCTTGTCGACCAAGCAAAATTCGTTCGTGTTTATAAGTGCCTGATTTCTTAAATAAAGTCAAAAGTAGAAAGTAATTGCTGTCAAAAGGGCACAGCAAATGAAATGTGTTTCCGTATATTATACCTGAATTTCAATTAATTCTTGCTGAATGTTCGATACAATATTAGCAAGTGCAGTGGAATAGCGTTTGTAAGTTTTCGTGAATTGGAATGAAAACATGTTGGTCATTTAAAAGTCCTTCATCACTCTGAGCAGATTTTAGGAGTTAAGAAACATTTCAGAAGCATTATCAAAAATGCTGTTTCAACAGCAATATGCCTTTTATATTGTTGAAAAATGATATAACATTTTATTTAAGCAGATCTGTCTTAAAGCAAATAGACACAGTTGAATAAATATGTATTTAACTGTACAACAGCAAGTTGTAGTCATAACATGAATGATGATATAAGTAAGAAAGTTAAAGTAGAAAATGAACTGATATTTGGATCTAGTTTGTGTGAATATATTGTATTATATTACATTACTACTATATTATTGCGCTCTATTAAATGAACATAATATATCTAAAAATTAGTATACTTAATATATTTGTTAAAACCAGTCGATTTTAATATGTTAAAATACAATTAACTTCCTTTTTAAAAAATGTCAAATAATTGATTGTGAATTATTATAATTGAAAAAAAATTTTATTTCTACAGTAGATAATTGATAATTGTTAATTAAATGCTTAAAACTGACAAATGGATTTATATATTACACTTTTTATGACTACAATTTTAACGCTTAATATTTATCAATAAAATATTATTAATCTAAAAATTAAATAAATAAATACGCTTATATGTAATTATCTGTTTTGTTTACAATGGTCTAAATTGTTTTTATTACAGGTTGTTAATTGGTAGA
>NW_003533174.1:0-3941 GCF_000181795.1 Trichinella spiralis
AGTGATGAAAGTATTATCGATTTCACCTACTGTTTGTTTTTTCTCTGTATAAAAATTAACTTATATATGAAATTTTTATATTTTGTAAAGTAAGTATGTACTCACCGTAATTTTTTCTTTTTTCCGTACAATACGCAACACGTACACATTTTGACCTCCATTCATTGTGATACATTCGTATATATCCGCTTTGACAAATACATCCTGGTCGGCAAAACGTTTCTTCACAAATATTGTCAAGGACTCTTTGGATGCATCCAGTTTGACAAGGTGACGCACATTTTACAAACTCTTCATGTTTTGGGCATGCATCTTCATAATCGCTACCTTAAAATTAGCATGCAATTTGTAGTTATCTTTTTTCTTTTAATAAATGAAAGTATTGATTCAACAAATAACAAATATATACGTATGTAACATACGTTCTGCTGAAACGCACCTCCTGCCGACTCGAGTGGGCCGACAACGGCTTGGGGGGATGCAGTCTTCGTCGATGGAACATGGAACACGTCCAACAACGGGAAGTTCATCATCTAGCGACTTGCTCGTTTGAATTGTTTCACGTTTGTCCACTTCAGCAGATTCATGTACATCAAAACAGAAATTGCCTATTCTTGTCGAGCAGCATTTCCACGGCCCTGCGCAGTCAAAGTCATTTTCACAGACAATCAAACCTGGCAATTGTGGAAATGCGTCAATCTGTGGGCATGTCCCTTCTTTGAACGATTCAGGAATTTTTTGTGGTCGACGCTTTGTTTGGCGAGTTATGTTTGATTTGTCAACCAGATTTAATTCTACGGATAAGTTGGCCACCCGTTCTCTGCAGCAGAATCCATCGTCACAGTAGAATCCGCCTGGACACTGGTCTACCACACAGTGCATTATTGGCATTGCGCCATCCCAGCATTGTTTGGCAAATGCTGAAAGTGAAACTGATGGGAATTAGGCGAATTTTAATTTTATTTTCAATTCAATTCTGAATATGTGACTGAGAAAAGGATGTAGTTTGTTTGATTGTGCTTGTTCAGCTTGGAATGAAAATTATACAAACAGCTCTGCTTACCGGTGCCAGGTGCAGACAGTGTGAGAATAAAGGTAGCGAAGATGAAACTGTATTTCATAGATGGTGATGAAGCAGTTGTTGGGAAAGAATTGTCGATGAATAATTCTGAACAGCATAGGATGACGAGTTGATGCAATTGTTGCGCAATTTTAAGTGCATTTTTTCTTGCTTGAAAGACAAACTCTTCACACGAGACTTCCAATATCGAACGTCAGCGTGGAAGTGTTATGCGTTTCATTGATTCTCGGTCAGGCTTTGCAAGCACGAAACAATGACAATCGTATTCTTCTTCTTCTTCTGAAGTTGCGAACGAACAAATCAGGCCAACGATCAAATATGTCGTCTTGGAATATTGGAAACTGTATCCGCCACGTTGACACGGTTAAAAGCTGCTTTGCCCCGCAAACCCTATGAAGCTGAGTTACGTGGTCCAGTTTGTGTGAAATTTATTAATTTTGAACTATCAATTTAAGCATCCTTGATGTGTTGCTGATCAATTTCTCCCGTATTAATTGAAATGCAAAAAAATAATGTAGTTTATTAATTAGTTTTTTTTCATAGTTTTCTTGCTTTTCATTTACATTTCAGTAGGCATTGCGTCAAATGTATTTTTAAATTTTTGCAGACTTTATTTTTACTTCAGTAGCAGTGAAGGGCAGTGGAAAAGGAAAAGTTGGCAAAAACCATAATTGACTTTTAAACTGTTTTCTTTCATATTTTATCATTTATCGTCATCTGCTGGTACTTTATGAGTGATGCATTTATTGCATGTCAACGACTCTCGTGACCTAGGTAACAAAAGTTTGCATTTTTCTTAGGAAAGAAACGACAAATTTGCAGCGTTTTCCAGTGTCACGCAATTTTTTCAAATAATTGCTGAAATGCTTGAAATAAATCATTGTAGTTTCACTGAACATTGGGCTGCCAACAAACAAACATCAAGATTATAGTACTTGCTTATTATCAAATTAATTTTGTAGTTCACTTTTTTGTTCTGATCACTTAATTAATGATCATGTTTCATCAAACAGAAATTTTTATATACTGTTTGTTTAGTTATTTTTAATTTGTCAACAGTTTGTTCAGTTGTCATTATTTATTAATTAAAATAATTAAAAACTTGTCGTCATTATCAGATCAGGATTTCTTAAATAAAAAGTTATTAAATAAATCAGTCATGTGCTGACAAAAAACTACTTTTTACTTTTATGAAAAGAAAGTTTTGTTCGCCAACCATTTTACAATGTGATTTTCTCCAATTTGTACTTGCACATCATGATATGTATTTACAGTAATTCATCAACGTAGTACGTCGTGTCATTGTGTAAGTCTCATTCTGCCAGCGGTTCGTTACGACTATATTTGGCTGAGCAGTTTCAAAATGGATCAAGTTTTGGCAGTGGTTGAACCAGCAAGGCAATTCATGAAGGACTCTATACGATTGGTTAAACGTTGTACGAAGCCGGATCGAAAAGGTAAAAAAATTCTTATATTCTTCTTCTGTTGATTACTCAGTAAATTAGTATAATACTTAGAGTGCGATAGTGTATCGATATCTCGATTGTCTGTTTTTATTCGTATGTAAAATAAATAATTATTTATTTTAAATGATTAATGTATACTTTTATGTTGTGGGCTGAAGAATAGTTTGGTTTACTTTATTGAATGTTTGTTTGCGACTTCAAATTTGATTTCATTTCTTGTAGAATATCAGAAAATTGCAATGGCGACAGCAGTTGGTTTTGCAATTATGGGATTTATCGGCTTTTTTGTGAAACTAATACATATTCCAATAAACAATATTATTGTTGGCGCATAAACGGACTGATTATGGTTCAGCTAGCCTAATTTATGTTTTTTCATGAAGAACCTTTATTCCAATTTATGATTGGTTGATTGTTGCACATTGCTGCAATAAAATTATGGACTGTGTTTACTTTGCGCATATAACAAGAAGTGAATATTCAAAAAATGCAGCAGTACATATATTATGTGAATTCTACTGTTTCTGTTAATGTATATTTTGAAAATGATCAAATATGAAATTCGTCGTCATAGTTTGTTTATAAACGAAAATGTGTTTGGTTGGGTGAAGTGAATTATATTTCATTTGAGATTTTATTAGTTTTATTTAAATACAAATTGCATTTGTAGTATAAATATGAGTGAAACGTATAGAATGATCACACTGAATATTGTTTATTGTGATTTTCAAGTGAAGCTTGTAAAAAGCTTTCGCCGTATCTCGCGAAATTGAATTTACATTTTCAAAGAGAATGGAAAGATTTAGTTGGAATAATTTATCATACCAGGCCAAGTGAGTGTGGGATTTGATTGAAAATTCTCTATAATTTGGTGGATAGCTTTGAGTTTACTGAAAATTAAAATAGGCTCCAGGTATGGATCTCTTACGAACACTTTCGTCCAATCATATATTCCCAGTTGATACAACCGATTATTATCATAGCACAATAACGGGCCACCTTCCAACATGATTTTCGGGTTCTGAAAAGGGAAAATCATTATCCCAACGGTATCATAAATATGAAAATTTAACTCTTACACCGGGTTCTAAAGGATCTATATCTTTATCGTCATTAACAAGAGCGCAGATGTGTCGATCAGAAAAAATAATTTGTTCACCAATTTCTCGTCTGCACATAGTTGTATTATAAAGACTTAAGCTGATGTATTCAGTAGATAATGGTGGTGATGAATCTTTTAGGAGCAGTAGAAAACAGTTTGAGTCATCGTCGAATGTATTTTCATCTGTTGGCAGACATACAGGCACGCTTCTTCGACTTACGGTTATTGGGTTTCGAAGTTCAATTAAGCCAAATTTTAATGTTGGATGTAAATTTCTTCTTGTCAAATTATT
>NW_003533175.1:0-1609 GCF_000181795.1 Trichinella spiralis
TCCTCGAGGAACAGTCTTCCTGTTTGATGGAAATGGAGATACAACTTTTCTTTCTCTTCCTGGAAACGTTGATACTTCTCGACTTTTTAATTCTGTCTTCAGAAATGACAGCAATTCATACGTATCTTTCTGTCGGTTTGGATTTTGACGTTTCCATTCCACAGAAATTTCTCTCGGCAGTCGAGATAGTATTAATGGCATCAACATGGCTTGATACACAACAGGTGGAGTGTTTAACGTTTCCAGACCACGTATATTAATCTCCATATCGTTCACGAATTTTTCCAGCCGTTTCGAATCCCACTGATTCGTTATTACCGGTAAGTTCTGTAGGCTCTTAAAGTGTTCTTCAATAAGGAGTTGAGGGTCACCAAATTTCTCATTTAGGATAGTCAATGCAGTTTCATAATTAACCGCATTCAGAGTCAATCCCCGAATAGCAGTTTCTGCATTCCCAGATAACAACGATCGTAAATAATTGAATTTCTCAATCGGTGACAAATTTGAATTGGAATTGATCGTTGTCTCAAATTCATCGTGAAACCGTTGCCAATCATGGTACTCACCATTGAATTTCTTTATTTCCATTTTTGGAAGTCGCACATTTGAACTTCCAGTTTGAAGGATTGGCTTAGATTCTATAGTCTTGCCTTCTCGAACCACAAGTTCACGTTCCATGTTTTCCACCTTGACTTTGAACTCTGTCATGTCGGCACATACAGTTTCTCTTTCTTCAGTATAAACATCAACTGCTTTCTGGTCCGTAGTACTATCGAGCAGCTTTGTGATAATTTCCTCATATCTGGACCATGTGTCCAGAAGCTTTGCGTAACAAATCTGCCTCGTCTCAGCATTACCATCTAAAGCTGCTTCCATGTTATCCATGGCAATCTTTAACCAACGTACTTGAGCAGCTTTTCGTTGAACCAAGTTGTCCATAGTTGACAATCTTTTAACTGCTTCAAACTACGATATAGCGCTGCAGACTAGCTATAACCAATTGAGAAGTATCTGGTTCTCCAAATCCAGACTCCTTCTCCCGGCTCGTGGCACCAAAAAATGTAGCAAATTTTAGCTACACTTTGTATAACTAACAATCAGGTTCCAATACTGACTGTAGTTATTCGCGGCTTATTCGTCCTCGTGATGAATAAGCTTTCTCTGGTTCTTTGTTGATGGTGATAACTACTGCGTCCAAGCTAATATCGTTCCACACAAATTTATTGCTTTCAGCAATAAACCAAAATCAGATAGAAACAGTTTTATTCAACGATCTCAAACAATACTACTCAAGCACATAGTTATCTTCACAGTGTATACGACTAACACTGCTACTATCACAAGTACTAAACGTACTCTCAACACGTGTACTGCTCGTACTGATTCTCTGCTCTCGTTCTCTCGTATATATACGCACTTCTCTTGCGCGATGACGTATTCTCATTGATTTCTAAATATGACCCAATTCCAGGAATTGAGAGTTTCCAACACACGCTGACAATATCGATTGTCAATTCTTTTTACCAGAGAACAAATAGTTGGGCCAACTGCCAAGTATTTTTCAGTGTATGACGTCCTTGTTTGCCGAGAAGCCAATTGCTACTTATTC
>NW_003533176.1:0-2890 GCF_000181795.1 Trichinella spiralis
TTTTTCCTTTCAGGGTATAAAGAATTTATCAAAAGATTTGTCCCCAGGTGGACGTTTGAAAGAAAAGAAGTAAAGCGATTGCTGTTTCTTATTTCTCAATATATTTGTCTTTTTGGAAAAATAGATGCTTTCAAATTTATTTATTATTAGTATTATTATTCTGATAATCAATAGTTTCATTTGAAAAATGTTCATATTCATTATTATATACCCTTTTTTTCTACTTTTCAGGAATTCCCAGGCTATTTATAAGCAATTTTTCCCAAATGGTGATCCCAACAAAATTTTCCAGTTTTGTTTTCAACGTATTCGACGAAAACAAAGTATTTCTCAATTATGGAAATTGTTCTTCAATTTTGAAAACTCACCAACCGATTTTATATAACTTCAGGATGGGCATATTTCATTCAAAGAGTTCATCAGTGCATTGTCAATCACGTCCCGAGGAAGTATTGACGAAAAGCTCGAATGTGCGTGTAAAATAGCTGAGCTTGTGTTAATTGTTTTTTAATTTGTTTTTCTTGTGCAATTAATTTTTCATTTTTTGTTACATCTCATTTCAGGGGCCTTTTCTTTGTATGATCTAGACAATGACGGTTACATTACTAAAAATGAAATGGTCGAAATAGTCGATTCGATTTATGCAATGTTGGGCAAATTTGTTGACAACAAAGACTTTCCAATGGACGATTCACCACAGTTGCGTGTGGAAAAGATATTTCAAAGCATGGATTCGGTGAGCCTGTTGAAAATTTCAATGCAAATGTCAATTTTTGCAAAGCGTCAAATGAAGCTAACGAAAAATCAATTATTATTATAATTATTATTTTTTTTATTTTTTCTTTAGAACAAAGACAATAAATTATCGAAAGATGAATTTATTGCCGGGTCGAAAAAAGACGCCTGGATTGTGAAAGCATTAACTATTGGCAATTGTCCTTGATTTTCTCTCTCTCTATCTCTCCCTCTCTCTGTTTGCGTTGAATGTGCATTTTTGATTGTCCGCAAAAAATGCTGAATTATAATGATGATCAAATAAATTGAGGCTTTTAATCAATGTGAAATATTTATCATTTCAGATGCAATTGATTCTTTCAACGCAGGCAGCATCAACGTCAATCAGTTACAACAGCTATGCAAATTTCCATTTTTACTGGCGGCGAGAACGTAGATGAACGGTGAAAGTTTATTCTGATTCGACTGTTGACTATTGAGAACATTGCTGAGTAGAGTTTAATTATTAATTGTTGCATTTCATTAAGCAATTTTTTGTGCTTTCATTGTTCACGGCGTTGCTTTTGCTTCCACGTGAAGATTTTCATCAAAATTTACGATGACAGTCCCTTTCCAAAAAAAGATACAAAGAGAGAGAAAAAAAAAGAAATTATTTACTGCCGCCAATTACGGATTTCCATCAAGCAGTCCAGCGTTGGAGAAAATTTTCAAGAAATCGGATGCAGACAAAGGAAAGGTATCAAAAATAGTAGTAGACACCACTGTGTACCTGAAATTGAGTGTTGTTCAATTAGGGAAAATTTGTTCTTTTCGAATAGTTTCTTATTTTCGTTTTTCATTCATTTATAAATTAATATTTTGATTTATTTAATTAATTCCTCTTTGTATAGTAGTGGAAAGTTTTTTCAACATTCACACTTACCAACTCGATCCGCACTGCTCAGCTGATCATCGGGCTTAGTCACTGGTTCAGGTCCTTCGGTCGGTGGAGGAGGTGGTGGCGCCGGTGGCTCTTTCTTGCATCTTTTAGGAGATAATTTCAGCAGAACTTCTTTTGGCCATTCTTCATCCGCATACCAGCCTCGACATGCACTCGTCTTGTCATTTTCCATGATCAGCCACTGGTGTAACGGTTGGAAGTATTTCAACAGTGAAGAAGAGTTCAAATTTGAGTGCAACGTTTCGCTCAACAGCAACGACCACTCTTTCTCGGACCCTACGTTCATGAGCTGTTCAAAAAGTTGTGAAATCTTTTTCTTCTTTCCAAACGTGCACTTGTGCAGTGCATCTTTGTGATTTACAATTTCGCATGCGTATTCGTAGATTTGAAATTGGAAAATTGTGGAAAACAGACTGTCAATATGTGGTTCGAACAAAATTACTTCAGGTACGACAAGAAAATCTGACATGTTAGCGTTCGATGGCCTGGGATTGGCCAAGCCCATGTATTTGTTCATTGTTGTCCACCAGCTGTTTTCCATTTTGACCCAATCTCTGTTTTCAACGTCATCAGAGCGGAACAGTTGCCAACGCCACAGATCCGTCGCATAGCTGTACATCACTGACGGCAGCTTGAGCAGGGCTTGTCGATACAGAAAGTCCACATCAGCCAACTCTGTGTCAGAAATGCTGATGTTGTACGTTTCGTTTAATGTCTTCGGTTGAAAGTATGACAAAGCGATTGCTTCACCGATAGCACTGAACAGGCCCCCATTAGCTGGCTGGCGAAAGTACATCTTTTGTTCACTGTACTCGCGGGCATATATACCTTGACCAATTAGGCGGAACATTTCACCCATCGTATTGGAATCAATCTGTCCGCACATGGTTACTGTGTACGACCAGTCATCATTGTCATCGTAAAGATCATAGAATGTTGGCTTGCATATGGGATGTAGTTTAGCCTCTTTGGGTGGCTTTTCATACATGCAACTTGTTCTGCAAATTATCTCTCCGTGAAGCCCAATATCGGAAAAGTACTTTTTTATTTCGTCAAACATGTGCGACACTGATCTGTACGTCTCTTTCAGTACTGCAGTTATGTCCAAATTTGGTAGTGATTTATCTGGCCTGGTCCACCGATACAGCTGTTGCCATTGGTCTCCGAACAGGCTCTGAACCAGATGACTTCCGAATCAGTGCAATGTACAGTGAA
>NW_003533177.1:0-1502 GCF_000181795.1 Trichinella spiralis
TTTTAGCAATTTGGAATTGAAAAAATTTCTCAACTTGAAACATATTTTTGGCATTTTATTTTATTTTTTCTTTTTGCGTGCCTGCCAGATTGTATTTTCAAAATATGTCCCGTACGACGGTACGCTGCGCAAAAGCAGCTCTGGGCAGAAGAGCGAACCAGGCAGACAAACGGAATGAGCTCGATGACATTGGACATGATGATGCGTCTTAAGGTGGAGACAATTTATTCAGAAATTTAAATTACACTTCCAGCAAGTTTGTTCTATTCAAAATTAATACAGTTTAATTTCCGTGTTGAGGATGCTGCGGAAAAAGAACGAGAACAAAATCAGCTCGAATTTGAAAAAACGGTCGGACAAATTGTCCAATACGGCACTACGTTGCAGGTGAGTGGAAATTTGAAATTTTGGTTCTCCTATATTTGACGGGAAAGTTGTACCTGAACCATCTCAGTTGCTTCATGTGAAGAGCAACAAATTTTTGACGGTCAATAAAAAAGAACCAGCCAGAGTGGATCGCAACGCGATGAAGGTGACGTTGGATGCGCAAGGCAATGACGGGTCCTGGTTCACGGTTGAACCATTCTACAAGCTTCGTTCTTTGGGTGACAATGTGAGTAAAGAGGTTTCAATTATCACAACCAATTTATTATTATTATTATTATTATTATTCTATAGCTGTGCACAATTATAATTAATAATGCATTTGCAATTGTTTCGTTTTTTCAAATAGGTTGTTGCGGGAGATAGAATTTGTTTGGTGCCTTATTACGTTGCTCAAATTCCTGGCAGTCAAAAGCATCAGTTGCACGTTAGCAGTTTGTCCTTAGCTGAGGACAGTGAAAGCAAGGAGGTGAGAAAATGTGTTATTTATTTTTTTTGAAAAATAAGCAAAAAATATGTATTCTATAAAAAATCAACAGGTGAACTGTTTAAATGATCAAACATGTTGGCAAGTGTTGCTATTTTTGGAATACAGAGAAAATTTGCCGGATGTTCTTAAAGGGGTAAAATATTTGAAATGACTTTTGTATTTGTGTGAATTTATTATTTTTTCTTCAAAAGGGTGACGTCGTACGCCTTTTCCATGCTGAGCAACAAAAATTTTTGACTCAGGACTCCAGAAATGGTGTGCAAACTGTATTTTTAAGAGTAACAAAGCGGGACCAAGCCTTAGAAGCTACATCATCCAAAGCTCTTTGGGAAGTAGAAGTATGGAATTTGAAAAATTAATTTTTTTACACATATATTATTATTGTAATATTTGTATTTCATTTGAGGTCATTCAGCAAGAACCACACAAAAGTGGTGCTGCGAAATGGAGCAGCACGTTCCGTTTTAAGCACTTAGCAACAGACATGTATTTAGCTGTTTTGGAAGTAATTGACAAAAAATAATTTTTTTTATTCTTTCCAAGAGAGGTGGTATTTTAATAATGCAGTAAGTTGAAATGAAAATTGCCTTAAGATGACAGTCGAAGAAAAAAAACCATTTTCCAATGA
>NW_003533178.1:0-4495 GCF_000181795.1 Trichinella spiralis
CAGCATTTTATTGGAAAATGTTTTTTCTTGTTTTTTGAATAAATATAAAGAGATTATAAATGATGTAGTATGTCGTTGGATTTGCTAATTGCAATAAGTAGAATAATAGTTTTTATCTTTGACAATAACAGTTTTTAAAGTTTAAATAAAAACCATTAATCAAATGCTGTAACTATAAAGTATACCATGCTCAATATTTATTTTCAAGTGCCGTTAAAAGTTTGAGTTGATCAGTATTTCAGTTAATTAATGAATCAGGCATTCTGATTCTTTTTCAATGAGATTGTTCGAAAAGTTTTTAACAAAACAGCATCTTTGATCTCACTCACTATTACAAATTATAGTGTAAATTATTATTTGAAACAATAAAAAATTAAATTATGCAACAGTTTATGCAGTTTTTTGTGAATATTCATTTCATGAATTTCCTGTTACGTAAAATGATGTATGCTTGAGAAGTGAAAAAATGAAAAATTTAAAATAACGCATTTCTAAGAAGAATGACATGAACTGTAATGAAAAAAATTAAAATTCTATGTAATAATAATAATAATAATAATCAGTTTCAAAAAAACGAGTGTAGCAAAATGGAAAATTATTTTTTTTTGCAAAAATTATTTCTCAGAACAAACATTTTGCTGTTGCTCTGCTTTTTGTGCTCAATTGCAATTGCAAATTTCACAAAAGCGAAATGCATGTTTTGCAAAAAAATTTTTTTTTAATAAATGGAAAAACCAAGTTATACAATTTTTTTCTTTGAATAAGACGACGATTTTTTTGCATTATACAATTAAATTTTTTAGACAATAAAAAAATTTTGCTGAATATAGTTTTTTGGTTACCTGAATTTCCAAATTTGACGTCGCGAGTTCTGAATCATTTCCCAGCCCTTCAAGGTTGCAGTCCCACAACTCTTTTTTTCTGCCGATACTGCCAGAGGACATGGAAAAAAACAGAATATAAAAAATATTTATCATCTTGGAATATGGATTTTTTTTGCAATTAAAATTAAACAAAAAAAATGAACGAACGGTAAAGTTAGATGGAATATTTTTCAGTATTGAAATTTCTGTATTTCAGAGAAGAAAACAATTGCATTATGCAACTAGGAATGCAAATTAGGAAATGTATCAATGCAAATAAATATCGAAAACGATGATTGTTTGTCAAATATGTAAAGATTAATTTTTAAAATTTTAATTGTTATTTAATTTACAAATTATAAATTGTATTTGAAACTTATAAATTTGGTTTTTTATTGTTCCGATTGCAAGTTTCACATTTGAGAAGAAATTTCCATATACTGTTTATTATCTGATGCGAATAAAGAAATATTTATTTTCTTTCATTAATTTAAAAAATTTATTTTACTATAAATTGTGTTTGTTTGGAACGTTGATAAGAAATATGAAGTGTGTGACTTGTTGATGAATGAGATATTTTTTCTTTTCTGCTTTTTGGTTAAATTTATTATTATTATTACTAATAGTGAATTCGATTGTATATTTATTTTTGTTTGTGGAAGGCATTTTGATGTATATATTTGTTCAGGTCGTTTGGATTTGCGAAATCAGGTTGAAGAAATCTTCATTATCTTGGTAGAGTTGCTCTGTGGACAAGATGAAGGGTATGGGATGTGGGATGTGGGATGTGGGATGTGGGGGAAAGGGGTAGGAGGGAGGAAAGCAGGCAGATGAAAAGAGGTAAATTCAATTTGAAGAGGGGGGGGGGAAGAAAGCAGTTGTTCTATTGACACGTCGTGTGCTCAGCTCTAGCCTGCCGTGTGGTGTGTGTGTGTGTGTGTGTATATGCACGTGACACATGCTTTATATATTATGCGTGCAGGCAGATGGAGCTTCGTCTGAAAATTCATTGCTAAGCGAAATTGTTTGTTAGCTTTGAAATTCGCATTTAGCAATGCAAAGCCAGTTGGCGCAATATTTCTTCCTTTCGCTTGAAAATTGCTTACCAGGGGCAAAAGCAACTGGTAAGCAAATTTGCAATTCAAAATTGGTCACTTGGTTGGTTAGTTGTTAAAGCTAGTCAGTTTTGTTATTATTATTAAGCTAACTAGTCAGTTACTTTTTTGTTCAATATGAATTTATTCTTCACTTTCCAGTGGTTTATTTAAAAAAAATTTTTTGCTACACTACAAAATATCACGTGAGAAAAATTATGTTCCCTCATATTTGCATTCTTTTTCTTCCATTATTGATTAATTGTTGCTATTTTATAAAATCAATTGTCGACAAATGTTGAAGAGAAAGAAGCTTCAGAAAAGCATTGATCGATCGACAGATGTTGGTTGTTATATCAGCTATTGGTTGGTTTGTTGGTTAACTAATAATATCTGTCTGTCTACACACACATATATATATATATTTAAGTGTGAAGCGAGTGTGTATGTATGTATAAAGCTTTATGCGGTAGATTTTCTTTTCATTATTACTCTTCCAATCTTATCATCAATAATAAGCACAGCTGAAATTGACTGACTGATAAAATATAAACGAACGCGTTTATGGATTTTTATTATTTTTCTTTTCATGCTTAACGCATTCATGTTCACCTGCTTTTCAGAATAATTTTTTCGTTGTTTCTCGAATAGAAATGACCATCGCGATATTTTTTCAACAACTGCAAGTCAACAACAATTACTGCTTCAATATACACTGATTATATCCAACTGTTGCACAAACAACTTGCATCAATAGAAATCGAGAGAGAGAGAGAGAGATACAAGGTGAGTGAAGTAAGAAAAAATTTATTTATTTATTTATTTATTACTGTAATGTTTATTTGTCATTTTAAATAAAGAAATTCTACAATCAACCACCCACTCGTATTCAGCTAACATACGACAATGCCAAAGTGCTGACGGGCAAGTGGCCGTCATACGGTGGCGACCGAACAGATCTGTGTCATTGCCTTTCCGCTTCTGTAGTAACGTGTTTTGTTCGTACCAGGTACGGCCAGCATTGTTCACAGACGACCGACGTTCTCTTATTCTATTTTGGAACACGAGCGCAGGTTCCTCCTGCAACTTGTATTCAATCACAATCAAGTGATCATTGGAATTGTTTTCATCGACAACAAATCACATATACTAAACAACTAAACAACAACAACAACAACAACAAACAACAGCAACAACTTATTATTTATTATCATTATTATCGTCTGCATTAAAATTACATCACATCACAATCACGGCATATATCCGTTTGTTGGATTTTGACAAATAGTAGCAATTTTTCTCTTCTGTTCACTTTCCATGATTCATCATCAACTACAATTTTCTGTCCTCTTATGCATTCACTGTTTGCCAGCATGACGAACGTATGTTATTTTTTCTTTCTTTTTTTATTTTAAATTATTGTGTTCAATATTTATTTTATAATATTATTCAATATATACATGCACAATATGAAAAAAAATACTAATTATCGATCGATCGTAATTTTCATACTATACATATGTAACAACAGTATTTCATCGTGAAATTTGTATTTGATTTGCATGTTCAAATATCGTTTTCATCAATTTTGATCTTCGTCTTTTCTTCTGTAATTTGTTTATTTCAAATGCAAACAATTAATTAATCCATCGTAAAATGTTAATATTTTTATTTGCATATTTTACTATTTATTCCAATTGTTTTATTCTACTATCGCTTACATAATTCCATTGCTCTGTAATATTTGATTTTTTTTCCACATTTTTAATGCTTTTTTGTTCAAATTATAATTTTAAAACTGCAGAAAGTTACATATTAATCAAGATAAATTTAATTCAATTTATCATGCGGTCGTATGTATTTAATTTCCATTTGTTATACATATTGTGCAGTTTCAAAAGCGGGAACTTTGACAAATTGTATTTTATAAAAGTTTATTTAAAATGTAAAATAAATAATATTTCATTGAATAATATTGTTTCATTTTTCAAACGGTGATTTATCAATTTTTATCACAAGTCAGTTGAAACTAGTTTCTCTTTTTCCTCACGTGTTTGTCAATTGAAATGTTGAGCGGCTAATTGAGAGCAAAACACAGGGACAGTAGGTCAGTAGAATTTTTCAGTCGGTAGAAGTGAGGAACAAACTGGCACTGTATTTTTATATCAAAATTGGCTTAATAAAGTTATCTTCAACATTCCGTTGACTGTAGGAACATACAGGAAACAGGAACGACATTTCAGAGCAATATATATATATATATATATATTTCTACTACTCTATGCCAATGTTCTCAAGTCTCTCAGTTGTATTAAGTTTAAGCTTACACTTGAATATCTTCTTTTCATTGCATTCTACTTTTTTCTTTTATCAATTTATTCGTCAAAATACTAAAAAATAATATATATAATTTTTTTTTCAAAATTCCCGTTTTCTTTGTGAATAGATATTTTTGACCTTGATTATTTTTTTTGATATTGAAATGTTAGTGTTGTCTTGTAGCACGAGAAGATGCAAAGTTTTATCTTCACTACTGCT
>NW_003533179.1:0-1429 GCF_000181795.1 Trichinella spiralis
CATCATAATTTTAAATTAATATAATATTATTTAATATATATATATATATTTCCTTTTTTTTCAATTATTCGGTACACCTTTCGATTCGATTATATTTTTACTGTTGTTGGTGGCATTTGAATTTTGTCCAAATTTAATTTAAATTATTTTTTTTATTTAATTTGAAAAAATAAAATTACAACTTGTCCAACTGAAATAAATTATTATTGATATTTTTTTGTTCTTTCTTTGGAAAATTTTCCCTTCGAGCAGTCAGTAAAATGCCAGCAGTAGAGCAGTTTTAGTTGGAATTCAAGGCAACACATTATCGCATTTTAAATATTTATTTTCGCCATATGTCAGTTATGATCACAATTGATACATTTTCACAGCGTTGCCAACGGGATGTTTCATTTATTTCCAAACAACTCCAAAATAGCTTGACTTCTTTTGCATGTTTGAATTTTATGCAATAATTTTCAATGGCGCATTCACAATTTTTCATTGTCACTTTTATAATCGTCGGCTTGCTTATTGCATTTTCATATTGCAGTATTTTCAAAGGTGATTGTTATGCACTGTTGTAACAAATGAATGCAGCCGTAAAATGCGTTGCCATTCGCTTCATTGTTGTTGTCATTGTTTTCGCTTTGCCCAGTGAAGAAGCTTTGCGTTTGGTTCAAGTGGTAAATTAATTTAATTTATATGCAAATTGCACAGGCAAAAGATAATAATCGTTCATTTGCAAGGTGTGGAGACACGGAGCTAGAGCATGGTTGGAAAATACTTTTCTCAACTGCAGCCACTCGTCTGAACATGGGGCTGGAGAGCTTTCGCAGGTAAGGAAAATGAAAATTTCCAATTCAAGTGCAAAAAATTAATTCTGATATTAAATTAATCAGGTTGGATTTATGGAACAATACGAACTTGGTCAATTTCTTCACGAACGTTACAAAAATTTTCTGTCGGAATTCAAAATGGACGAGGTGATGCCAGATGTTGCACAGCAGAGATTTATTTAAATTTTTCTATGTGAAAAAATTCAATTCAGATTTATGTTCGCTCTACGGATACGAACAGAACAATTTTGAGTGCAATGGTGAATTTGGCCGGCTTGTTTCCTCAGAATTCCAATGATTCAGCGTTGCACCTCAACTGGCAACCGATTCCTGTTCACAGCGTACCCAAAGACAATGATCCGGTTCATATTGACAAGTTTATTATTAATATTAAAGCATTTCACTTTTTATTCAATTGTTCACTTTGCATTTAAGCTTTTGTATGCTTTTTCCAAATGCAAAAAAGTCGACGACATATATTGGAATGAAGTGATGACCTCGGCGCCAGTTTTGAATCTCATGCATCAACACGCTGAACTATTTGATTTGCTTCGGAAGCAGACAGGCTTTCCATTGAAAACCTTGGACGACATATACCAAGCGTTTACGAA
>NW_003533180.1:0-2161 GCF_000181795.1 Trichinella spiralis
TTGAAGCCATTTTCGTTAATTTATAGCGAAATTATTGCGTTTTGTGAAAAAGCTGTTTTTGAAGAGCAGCGCAAGCAACATGCGCATCCCGAAAAGAAGCATTAGATGTTGGGATGTTGGGCAGGCGTGTTGTGTACGTACGGCTTCTTGAACCGCAGACAGATTTATATCTTTTCCATTGAAGGGGCTGTTTCCAGATTTATCACAAACCCACCACCCTCCGCGGCTTGCCGCCTGGCGCCGTCACTCAGCGCGTGTTCTATCTACTCTACGAGGAGCAAATTGATTGTCGCCTGAAAATAAACGCCTTCATATTCATTTTCTCTTTCTTTGCAGCCCTTCTCTTTTCTTCCATTTCATCTGCATCTCTGCCTAGTTGTTGTTTTCTCATTATTTTGTTTCTTTTGATGTAGGCGATATTTTCAGTTTTATCGCTATATGCTATAATAATCATTACATTAATATTCCAAACATAATTATATTTTGAATAAAGAAATTGTGACGGAAATAATAATAATAATTTCAAACATTTTTTGTCAGAGTGTTTTATTTTCTGATCTTCACTTTTGCCTATTCAAAAAAATTTCTCTGCACGATCAGTTTGAGGTTGACCTTTGTTGAAATGTTGTTTGCTTGGCTTTCTGTTGTTATTATTGTTGTTCACCAAACCGCGGATAATTGAGATACAGTCAGATGAAGCATGAAAACATGTTGTGGGAAATTGTATACATACAGCGTTCGTTTTTTGCATAAGGAAATTTCATTTTGATGATAGCCGACTCTGTTCATCACCGTGTTTGCGTCTACAACTGCCTTGTGTGTTATTTTATAAACTACTTCTATTAAGTGAACATTTAAAGATTAAAAAAAAATTTTTTTTTCAAATTTTATTTAGACATTTCTAAACTTTGTATTTTAAAACAAAAGTTACGTAATGTGTAATTAATGTCTTTTTTCTCTTCTATCAGTAAATACGTATATGATCTCTCTCTCTCTCTTTCTTTATAAAGTTTGAGTGGTCTGATAAGCACTGTTTATCTTTTTGACATTATTTCTAATTTCTCATGCAAACAAGAAAAATTTTATACACAAAATGTATTATACATTTTACACTCAAATGAATGACAATTTGCTATGAATATAAATTTATTATTATACACTAATTAATAATAATAACCGGGCAGATTGGATTTGAAAAGTGGTATCATTAAATGGAATAGATTTAATTGAAAATAATGAAAACGGGAAAAGTGTTCTTTGAAAACTTCTTTTCAATTTACAATTTCGTTGTCAATTTGTTTTTCACTCAATGCGCGTAACGGCTTTCAGTGGCCGGCTTTTGAATTTGGACATTGCTTAGCAATTGTTAAAAGATTGTGTACGTTACGGACCGTTGCTTGTCAGGCACGTCTTCTTGGACCGGAGTTTTTGTTCAAAATCTTGGCCATGCTTCTTGTAAGCCTGTTTCGGTTGTAAGCGGATGATTGGTGGGCGTTTATGCTATTCATCTGATGCCAAAGCAACATCTCTCAAATCTACCTCTCATTTTATTTACTCCGAATCTGAAATCACTGGTGTACTGGTGATATTTTTTATTTTCTGTTCTGTAAAAAGAACCCATTCCCACCATCATCTTCATTCTACTGTTTATTTGTTTTATTCGATTCTGTTCTATTTTGCATTATACTGTGTTCAACGTTCATCACTTCTTTTCTCTTTCGATTCACAGAATTTGTTTAGCAAACACAGCCCGGTCTTTGTAGCTTCTAGCTTTTTGCTTTCATTTCTCAGAGTTCATCATCAAGTCAGGTCAACAATTACTCCACCGCACTGTTGCTTTTCACAGATTATTTGACTTATTATTATTTGTTCAAACGGAATTTTCTCATTCTGACAAATTCTTCTTCTCATTACCCGCGTTGCTGTATATGGAGAAGCTTTTTTTTTGCTTTCTTGAATACGATTTAAACAAATACACAGAGAGCCCTAACAATTATTGGAATCATTATTGGTTTGTGAAATAAATTAATTGTTCTTGTTTGAAAATTGAAAAGCATTTTCATCCAACTCTGTGCTTGTTTTTCGCATTGAGGAAAATTTCAAAGCCGAAATTCAAATCACCACTTCATGCAGAAGCACGAGTTTATGTCTTTTTTTTTAA
>NW_003533181.1:0-902 GCF_000181795.1 Trichinella spiralis
GTGGTGGATTCGGTTAAGGTGCCAGACATTGGCGCTCATGAAATACCAGAAAAGGTGTTGGTCGATATAGACAGCAGGACGGTGGCCATGGAAGTTGGAATCCGCCAAGGAGTGTGTAACAACTCACCTGCCGAATCGACTAGCCCTGAAAATGGATAGCGTTTGAGCTCCAGGCCCATACCTGACCGTCTCAATTACGCACTTTTTTTTCGGAAAAGGTGTAATGAACGTTGAGACGGGTAGGAAGGTCGCGACAGTGTTGCTTTGAAGAGTTTTGAGCGTGAGCTCGCTCGGAGCCGCTGTTGGTGCAGATCTTGGTGGTAGTAGCAAATATTCAAGTGAGAACCTTGAAGGCTGAAGTGGAGCAAGGTTCCATGTGAACAGCAGTTGGAGATGGGTCAGTCGATCCTAAGAAAACGGCGAAAGCTTGTTCGAATTTGCGACATGAATTGTAAGACTGAATAATTATTTGTGTGTGTGTTGTGGTGGAGGCGATTGTGTCGTCACCAGTTGTTGTTGTGTGCAGTTGTCGTATGTTTTCGAAAGGGAATCCGGTTGATATTCCGGAACCGAGTAACGGAGACAAAGAGTAGCGCTTTAATCTCTCTGTGGGGTTGGCGTTCAACTCAATCGCGCGGTAACGCAAGCGAACTCGGAAAATGACCGTCGTGAGTTTCGAAAAGAGTTTTCTTTTCTTTTTAAGGGACGCATTCCCTGGAACCGGGTTGTCCGGAGATAGGGATTCTGGTATCCATAAAACGCCGACTTTTTCACGGTGTTCGGAGCGCTCTCGTCGGTACGTGAAAATCCGAGCGACGCCTGGTAAATCTCGTACTTGGTCGTACTGATATCCGCAGCAGGTCTCCAAGGTGAATAGCCTCTGGCCGATAGAATAATGTAGG
>NW_003533182.1:0-1249 GCF_000181795.1 Trichinella spiralis
TTTCTTTTTTGGCTTTTTTTAGCTGAAAAAAAGTCGAAAATTGAAATCCCGCCTTTGGAAATGAAGTTTCAAGAATTAAAAGGCCTTGCTCTGCAGGGCCCGTTTGGCGCTCATCCCTGGAACAAGGTGCAAGTAAAAGCCGAAATTTTGACAAGCTTTCCAAAAACAAGCCCTGTCCAAGAGCAAGGCGAAACGAGCACCAACAAACAGCGAAGGTTTTAATTCTTTTTACTGCGCATGTGCATGAAAAAAATGTAAAAGTAAAATGTAAAAAAGTAAAAGCAAACAGGTAACGAATAGAGAGAAGAATAACAGAGGCAGCAGCAGCAGCAACAGCAGAAACTGTTCGTTAACTGATCAATTTGTATAATTTTTATGATCACAAAATAGCCCTGCAGTAGCACAGAAAAGAAATAGCAGGGGCCTTCCCATTTGTTTTCGTTTCGTTCTCTTTTTTTTTATTTCATTCTTTTTCACATCTTCATCTTCATCTTCAGCTTGTCATTTTTTTTCGCTCTCTCTCTCCTTTTTGCTTTTTTGCAAAATTCCATTCTGATGACAAGCTACTCAGTGTGACCATCAGACAATATGCATAGGACAAAATGGGAAAATGATAAATTAGTAAAGAAAATAATAATAATAATAATAATAATAATAATAATAATAATAATAATAATAATAAGCGTTCAAACTTCAGTCAACAGTACTGTTGTTGTTCCTGGTTCTGCGAGTTCTAATGGGGAACTTTTCGTTCGAAAGTGAACACTTAGTAGCCGGAACCGATGAAGACGTTGACGATTTAGCAACAACGCTAGTCACGCCTTCTTCTTTTGTTAACAACAAAGAAACCTTCCCAGAATTTTTCACCGATTCACCGTTAAAATCGCCATCCCTAACCTTTGCAAATGCATCCCGCCGGTCGTAGGTGATTGCAAATTCTTCGCCCGCTTCCGCCTCTTGCATCGCTCTTGCACTTCTCATCTCGCTGTAATGAGCTTGCATCAACGCCATTTTACGTTCTTCGATCTCGTTCTAAAAATCACACACAACTCCTCTACAGCACTGCTGCATCACCAATATACGAAACACAAACAATCACAAAAAAGTGTTCCAATGTTCCTCAAACTTACGTCAACCCCTTTGAGCTCTTCGCTGAATTCAAACGCACGTTCTTCTTCAATATATTCCAATGCGTATCGCTCTACCTCGCTCATCTATTAAATGAATGATTGAATAAATAAATAAACAG
>NW_003533183.1:0-1075 GCF_000181795.1 Trichinella spiralis
AAAAGTACCATCTCCAACAAAAAAATACGTTAATAAACAACCAAAGGCCAACCAAACCATTTCATGTCTTGCTTTTTTGCCCCATTTGTATTTTATAAATTTTCAATCCGGATGAATTCCCTATTAGGATTATTTTTTCCAATATTTTGATACCGTTTTTGGGGTCAAAAAGAACATTGGCATTATTACTTGCATTTTATATATGTTGAGGAAATTCTTCTCTTTTCTACCTACTCATTGGTACTTAAAACTCCCCATGATTAAAAGAACATTTTTTTTTTGCACGGAAACCAATAGCTACGTGGGGGGCGGAAAAAACGCATCCCCTGTTTTTTCGCCGGTGGACAATGGAATCGCAATTAAGCGAACAGAGTGTCAGCGACCATGCTGCAAACCTGTCACAACTCGGTGGTCAGTTGCTGCCAATGCGTCAAAGTGAAATGTTGTTGACAGCGCAACTGCCTAGATTGATTGAGCCGCACAGATCAGATATTACGCCGGTTACGGTACAGTTCCGCAGAGACTTAGGCCAACAGACTCAAAGTCAGTTGAACTAACATGTATAAATACAAGTGAGGAGGAAGGAGAAATAACACAAGCGAGAATGCTAACTTTTCAGATGTTTGAATCGCTCTTCGGCTACTGTCACATTACCCATTCATAGATTCAAACTCAATAAAATTGCATTAAATTGAATTCTACGATACTTACTGCATGGATCATTTACAAATAGAAATATACAGTCCGCCTACAGAAATATCCGCATATATATATACACTTCATTTAATTTAATATATATTTAATTTTTTAGTGTTTATAGTTTATTAAAAGAAGTAAAATCATGGAATTGTGTATTCACTTTTTTGAGATATTCATTGAATTTGTTATTCTTTGATGTTTCAAAACAATTTTGAATGATTGGCTTATATGCAGATTAATCATGCGCCCAGCGACATTGTGTGCTGTTGCTACGGTCATTCGATTGCCCTTGCGCGTTCTTCACGTTTTGCTGTTTGCTCTGTGGCTTCGGTTAGGGATAGTCTGTCTCAGTAAAATTTTGACGGCTAATTATCTC
>NW_003533184.1:0-904 GCF_000181795.1 Trichinella spiralis
AAAAAATCATTCCAATTGAGAGTTATTCAGAATATACATACCTTTATTGTCACACATTTGATTGCAGTTTTCAAGAAATTACTTTACAATACGGCTGAGATTTTGACAACCATGGAATAAGTGTAACAGTACGTACTAGCGGATACCTTCAAAGTAACAAGGAACTACCATACATGAACCCGATAGTTTGACGTGAATTGTGAATTTATTTCATTTCCTAGAATTTGCAATGAAGTTTCACCCTGGGGGACTGCATATTGTACCGATTATGCAAATCGCTATTGTATCGTTGCTAACTAGCAAAAGTAAATTCAAATAGCCACAAATTTGGTATCATTCAGAAATTTAATACATGAAAAAGATGTTAACGGGAACCATATTCCATGAAATGTTTGCTTTTTAGCAAAGTAAACACTTACAACGCATACGTTTCGATTCGCAGCAAATAATGATTATTTAACAGAAATAATTTCAGAAATTCGATTCACTTCATCGTAAAAAAACGATAAATTAGTAAAACTGTAAAGGATTCAATGTCAAAAATGCTTCATATGCAGAAATTGGCAGTCTCTACTTCTGTTGAAACAGAGTAACTGATCGGCCAATTCCCTATGTATTCACATAGGCAGTATTTCAACATAACAGACCATTTATTCCACAATTACAAAATAGTTTGGATTGAAACTCTATAAAACATTATTTTTCATCAATATAAAAATGTAGCAATCAAAAAAAATCAAAATGTTACAAACAAAGTTTTCGCCGATTTTCGCAAAAACAACCAAGTCTATAGCCCATGAAATTTTGCTATTTTCGAGAAAAATTTTTTTCTCCAAAAATTACGGCAATTAATTTATATCGGTAGAGAATTATTTGCTAATTATTATAAAATTATACCCACAGC
>NW_003533185.1:0-832 GCF_000181795.1 Trichinella spiralis
GGTTTTTTTGGATAGATGCAAACTGAATTTCATCGTCCTTCCATCAGTAAGAACTTTCGAACACAAAGCACTGAACTCAAATGCAAGACCAAACAAAAATTGATAGTCTGAACTATTCAAAGCGTAAATTTGTCATGCATCATTTCTCAGATAAGAAAATTAATCATTAGAAAGCAATAAATCAAATGCTTAAATGTTGCAACAGTGGCAGCTGCATAAAGTAGGACAGTGACGAAAATTATTTCCATTATCATAACATCAAATTTTAAACATTGTCTTTGATCTTTATTACCGTGTATGTTATCAGCATCGACACGCTTCTTAGATTTTTGCCGAACCAGCCGTATTAATGTAATAAATCTAATGCTTGACGGATGCAACCTTCGTGCAGGAATAACAAATCACATCTCATCTCAAATATACATCTCGAAGTAACCTTTCATTCCTGGCATTGGCTTTTCATGTATTTCATATTACTATTCATTCTTTTCATACTTATCAGTAATATAGAATTTCTCATAAAAATTATACCAATTCAGTATTTAAATTATCTTTGTAATATTCACTGTGATTTACATCACTAGAATAATACTTTTGTCAAATGCGCCTAACGCAAATATTCCTTCTCTTTATGATTATTTTCATAAATTTAATACGCCACTGTTTAAAATTCTTTTCATTTAATGACAACTAATTTTCATTTTCTACTATACACATTTTATTATACAAATTGCTGTTTCTGATTCTATTATAAAAAATGAAGCTAATTATATTTAAAAGTATGTAAAATCCATTACAAACTTGAAAGAAAACTCTACAGTAAGAAATATCA
>NW_003533186.1:0-1001 GCF_000181795.1 Trichinella spiralis
GAAAACAATTGATGTTATAATTCGATAGCAGTTATTTGCATCTGGTGATGTCCAATTGGGAAGTCAGTAGGAATTAGTGAGAATGTTCTGATGGTCCGGGTGTCGCGATTCATATGGTATGCGGAAGATCAAAGATAATTAGTCACGCATCGAGGAACGATGTGATCGTAGGCTAACGTCATAGAGCGAGATAAAGAGAAAGTTCACGAGCTGGAACATGTTCGATGAGTCGATTGTTGTGGTCAAAACTGGCCACAACAATAGTGCTAGGGAAGAAAAAAAAAGGAACATTTGATATCAGCATCCAATCCGTAGTCAAATCAACTGAGATCAACTTGGAAGAGATAAAGCCGCTTTCAACAACTGCAAGACAAAAATCGCAGGCAAAAAAATTATAAACAAACACCATTTCTTTCAATACCGTGGCAGCAAATTCATTCCCCTCCTCTCCATCCCCCCCCCCCTAGTTGTCTGTCTTTATTTCTGATAAGCAGCAGTCAGTAGTGACACACGCCAGGCAAGCAGTAATTCAAACATATTTTCGCATTCAAAAAGCAAACACACATAGGCAAACGCGCGAACGAGCGCGCACACACTCTCTCCACTGATTCTATCTATATATCACACACTTCCATTCTCTCAGTAACTGAGAGGTCATCATAATCATCAAGTAAATGCTGCAGCTCAAAGAGAACTTAAAACTGAAGTGGCACAGCTGTGCCCAACTCCCGTTGCTGATGATTATTCATTACTCTGAGTTGAAAGGGCCATGAAAAAAGCCAACCACTGAAGAATAACAATAAACTTGTAAAAATCTCCTCGATAACTCAATGCTACTTACATGAGCTAGGTAAATGAGAATCTGTTGCCGATAAAATTACCAAAACACTCTGTTGCTTTCCTCTCATAAGAATAAACTGGCAACGCACAGGCAAAAGGCAAACAAAAAAAAGCAAAAATTTCTAAATTCTACACATGTACATGACAATTATACGGCGATC
>NW_003533187.1:0-904 GCF_000181795.1 Trichinella spiralis
ACAAGAGAAGACAAAGTTCCTGGGACCCCAATTCTGTAGGTCTGGGATTGGGATACTTCGACAGGGCGAAGTTATCCCATAGTTGTAATTAAGTTAACGACCAACCTACATGGCTGAGTTTTGAATTAATGCAGTACTTGGTCTTTCACGCAGCAAAATTTATGTATGCAACTGCTTTCATGTGTCGAAATAATTTTCGATTTTTGTTCATTTTGCAATTTTTGTTTTTCTTTCCTTTTAAATAGTTTAATTTTATACCATTTCCATAGCAAATTCTTTTTATTTTATTTTTATTTTTCATTTTATTCTCATTCATTTAAACTTAATTTTTCCCTACTTTATACATTATTGAATTTTAATCTTATTTTTTATACTTATTTATTTACTTATTTTTTTTATATTTATTTATTTTATATTTTATATCTTATTCTTTACAATTTTAATTTTGTAATTTTTGTTTTTATTTACTTACATAACTTAATTTTGTACCATTTCAAAGCACTTTTTTTTTTTATTTTTATTTTTCAAACTGTTAAACTTCAGACATTCATTCAAACCTTATTTTCCCTTACTTTATTTTATGCATTTTATTGACTTTTTAATTTCTCACATTATTTCTTTTGATTCTTTTCTATTTTTACTTTTTTCTTCTTATATTGTACATTTGCATGTTTTTTTAAATTTATTTCTCCAAATATTTTTTACTCTGATTCTTTTATTTTGAGTTTGACTTTGTAAAAACTCTGACACATGAAAAGCATTGCATACATATAAGTAAACACGTAACAAACCATGGAAAAATAATGCACATGGACAAGAAAGAAGACAAGTGGAGAAAGCCAAGATCGGTGAAAAGGGTTGTGGATAGGTAGGATCGAATCGTTTGTTGGATCAATTTGCGTTT
>NW_003533188.1:0-587 GCF_000181795.1 Trichinella spiralis
CCTAAACACTACTTACCTTTACACTTATACTTACCTTCACCCTAAACACTACTTACCTCTACACTTATACTTACCTTCACCAAAAACACTACTCACCTTCACATTTATACTTATTTTCACACCTATTCTTACCTGACTTACCCTTAACTATTAGAATACTTACTTATCTTCATACTTACCCATAGGTTCCTTGTCTTTTTAGACTTAGATTTACACTTTACGCTATTTACTTAGTTATGTTGCCTTTAACTGAATCTCTGAATCCATAACTAAAATGAATTCTTACATGAACTAAAATGAAATCTTGAAAACACTAAACAATAAAAAATTATAAAAAACAATTATTATAAAAAAATTATGAAAAGCAAAATTATGAAAATCTGAAAAGCTAAAACGAAAAAATTTACACTTTACCACTTTCATGGTTTATAAAAGTAAAATGTACATACTTATGAGCGGAATCAACTGGTAGTAGTGCTTTGTGATGACGTATATATCGACGTGATTACGAATCTTTGTAAAAACACAGCATGCTCAATAACGAAGTTACCAAAGAATACAGCAATTTCATTCATATATAAGTAAAC
>NW_003533189.1:0-674 GCF_000181795.1 Trichinella spiralis
AGCAAAATTTATGTATGCAACTGCTTTCATGTGTCGAAATAATTTTTGATTTTTGTTCATTTTGCAATTTTTGTTTTTCTTTTCTTTTAAATAGTTTAATTTTGTACCATTTCCATAGCAAATTCTTTTTATTTTACTTTTATTTTTCATTTTTTTCTCATTCATTTAAACTTTATTTTTCCCTACTTTATACATTTTATTGAATTTTAATCTTATTTTTTATACTTATTTATTTACTTATTTTTTTATATTTATTTATTTTATATTTTACACCTTATTTACTTTACAATTTTAATTTTGTAATTTTTGTTTTCATTTACTTACATAGCTTAATTTTGTACCATTTCAAAGCACATTTTTTTTTACTTTATTTTTATTTTTCAAACTGTTAAACTTCAAACATTCATTCAAACTTTATTTTATACATTTTATTCATTTTTTAATTTCTCCTATTATTTCTTTTGATTTCTTTGATTTTCACTTTTTTTCTTCTTATATAGTACATTTGCATGTTTTTTTCCAATTTCTTTCTCCAAATATTTTTTCTCTGTTTCTTTTCTTTTGAGTTTGCCTTTGTAAAACCTCTGACACATGATAAGCATTGCATACAAATAAGTAAACACGTAACAAACCATGGAAAAATATTGCACATGGAAAAAGAAAGGAGACCAGTG
>NW_003533190.1:0-1149 GCF_000181795.1 Trichinella spiralis
TCAGACTTGGATTCGAATTTTATTTCAGTCGTTGATGCGGTATTTTCGATTTGTTATTGCAGAAGATGATTTCTACTAGTTTTTTGCTCCGGTGTTTGCAGTGGATTCGATATGTTAAGCCGCATGAATGAATTGGATCTAAAAATTTTTTGCTTTGAAGAAGTGAATGAAAACATGAAAAGAAGCGAATATCTATCAATAGCTGTTGGAGCCCTTAAATTGTTTACAATTATAAGGGTTATTTGTGTTGAATTGTTGAATATATAATGGAAACTGTTATTGCGTATATTTCAAAAAATATCTGAATGTGAAATTTGAATTTTATTGGATACTGTCTACACGTTGCCAAGCGTCGAATCCATCTATGAGTTGTCCGCCTATGCAGGAAATGGATAAATTGATATTTGGCCGACAAATATGATGTTACATGTTTTATATGAATGCTTTGTTATTTTTTTGTTCTGTTTGAAATAAAACTTTGATTGTTATTTTGATCTCTTATACTGTAGATGATATGCTTTCATAGGCAGTATATTGATTGCCGGAAAAGGCTACATTCTTGCAGTTTTATCTTTTTCAATAAATAGTGAAAAACTTTAAGATACATTCCAACTTTATTGCTGCACAGGATGTGCTGTGCTTTTAGTCTTGCTTCAGTTAGATCAGGAAGAAGCAAACTTTTTGTACTATCGGCCACCAAGTTCATAAAAAGTGTATTATTCATATTAATTTGTATATGCAAATATACCTTCTAAGATGATGTATCTCAATTTACTTTCTATATCGCTGAAAGAACCTGAATGTCAGTTCGGCTTGATTTTACGGTTAATACCGCCATTCATTCACCAATCATAGTAAAATAATTTAATTAACAGAATCCTAATAAAAAATCGATGATATTAACAATTATAATTCCGTGAAACCAGGAACCTGTAAGCAATAGAAGAAAACAACACACAAATACCGTAAAATAATACTTGATTATCATTTTGCGTACAGAAGAAGTGTTGCTGGAAGAAAAGCGTTTACACATCGCGGTGTGTTGCAGTCGTTGTCGGTTCTGCATTGTTGGTATGGACAGTTTCTATTGCGAAAATTTATAAAGTGCTGTTATAATTCATCCTTAATTTCGACAATGTAATGGGCCTT
>NW_003533191.1:0-1589 GCF_000181795.1 Trichinella spiralis
ACATTGGACAGTAGTCCAGTTCAGACAACAACGACATGATATGATTAAATCCGTATCGAGCATGTTCCTCTTAAGCTCATCTGTGAATATCAGGTCGATGTCGAAGATCATAAAAAAGCAGGCTTTCCAAGATAATTCTACAGTAATTATGATAATAATAATCCAAAGACATACGCCAATCCGATCAATAACAATAACAATAATAAAAAGAGGTATGTTTTTTGTGTTGCTTTGTTTTTCGTTTTGCTGTAAAGGGAATTTAAATTTTCTCGCTCTAAAAAAGTATTCTTTGTTCATCTATGAAAGGGTGGTAGTAGATATGTTCAAATGCAACGTTGACATTGTGGAGTTTGAATAACATCTTCAACAAGTAACATTCCACAGTTCATAAAAAAGTATAGGGACGCACACACACACAAACATATATATATATGTATGTATATACATGTTAAGCTACATGTATATGCGAGGAGAAGATCAAAAATAGAATAAATAGCAAAAAAGTTGTTGCTTCAAAAGTTGCTTGTTGCTTTGCTCGCTTCGAGTGCTTGTTCTATCAAATGTTAGCAATTTTTGAAACTGCCGATAACAAAAATCTACAATCGGTCAGAATTCTTCGTAAAAGCCACACGATTATTGAAAATTTCTTCCACAATTCCGGTGAATTTTAAATTTTAAATTCCAACATTTGCCGTTCGGGTGTGTGAGCTGTGACAAAGCGTAGAAGCCTGCGCCGGCTGTCAGTCAGAAACTTCTCACGCAGCTGGCGCACAAAGTAGGAGAAATTGAATAGATATAGATGTACGGGGGTATTATTGATCACACTGCAGCGGACCTACTAGCGCCAACCATCCCACGAAAATTAACTCGCACAAATCAGCACACAGCAGCTTTGCACACGGCCACACACCACCGTCGGCGGATCAACATCTCCAGAGAATAACAAGGATAATGGTGATTTTAATTTTACAATTTTATCATCCATCACATTTCTTTCATTCACTTTTCTCATAATTAAGCAGAATAATAATTTTTTCCCCATTCAATCAATCAATCAATCATAATTATCATTACTTTACAGAATACTGTATTGTTTTGGGTTTTGGAAATATTTGCATTAAAAAAAAGAAATTATTAATAACAACGAAATGTAAAAAAAGTTGCAAAAGATGCTGAACAATTTTCCATTTCAAGAAGTAAGAATTTTTTGTTTCTATTGATTGCATGCGATAGCACGACGACGTCACCACACACATATACATGCATACATACATTCATACATACGTACATTCATACATACATATTGCACACAAGCAGAGACAAAGAGCAAAGTGTCATTTTCAATCGATGATGCTTAAAGAAGAATAAATAGAAAATTATTATTATTTATAGTAACTGGCCTTTTGTCTTTATTTCAGAAAAAAACAAATTCTTTTTCAAATGTTGGCAATGGACTATATTTGAATGATAATATTCGATTCATATTAATTAATCAATGGGTGGGTATACAGAGAAAAATGACACATTCCCCAAATGAATAGATGAAAAATTATTATTTTTCGGACGAAAATTACAATGGGAAAAATGAT
>NW_003533192.1:0-2131 GCF_000181795.1 Trichinella spiralis
TGGGTCCCATTGCTTAAACTTTCATGGATAAAAATTGTTTTGGCTTTGGTTAGCTACAAATTTTTTTTCATTCATTGGTCCAAACTTTTAAATTACATAACAAATTCATTACGTAATCTTTGATTTCTTTAGGTGTTTTATCGGTGAACGCACCCAATTTGCCAATAGAATTTTTATATTGCTTTTAGCTGTTTTTTCTTTTAAATATTTACTTTTCCCCTTTGCACTTTTAGTCATTAATATTTGTAATATGATTTTAAAGGAAATTTCATCGCCCGTTGCAAGTTTTCAGTCAACTGTCAAAGTTTGAGGGATAGGAAATGAAAGGAAACCAACGCTTGTTTGCTTTCATCCGAAGCGAATGTAAACAGGGAAACATCCCGTATCTTAAAAATAGAACGGAATTTTTGCACAACTACAGCTGCCAGCTAATACAAGGAGTGGTGATTGCTTAATGTTAGCATCGACTTATTTTTCTCATTTCAGCTTCTGAAAAATGTATGACTTCTAGATTTTCCCTTTGTACTTGAATAACCTTTAGCTGCTTTGCAAAGGGTCAAGGGCGGCAATTAGAGATCAATATATGCTTTATGCTTGTCGACGATGATAATTAGCAATGATCATATTTTGGCAGAACATATGCAGTGCTAGAAGAAGATAACGTGAGAGGAAAAATAATTTTCTTTGCTTTCACTTTTGTTTGGTGAAATGTTTTCAAAATCCAACAGATCCGTTTTGATCTGGAATGTTCAACATGTGATTATCATCGTAATACAACAATTGCAACTTGAATGTTTATCAACCTAGATGTCGGTTTACCTTAGATATTGAAAAACAAATTTAAAACAGTTTACACAAAATGTATAATCACAAATTTCTATTTTAAACAAAATTCCAGATTTTATTTTTTCTTTAAATGAAACATAAGAAGAAAAACAATAACTCTTGTGAACAGGAGCGAAAGAAAGATTAAATTCTTTTGCGAACTAGAAACATTTTTAGAGAACATTCAGGAAAAATCAGAAAAATGTTTCGATGCTAAAATTCAGCAATCACCACTCCCAGTTTTAGCTGAAAACTCCAGCTGTGGACAATTTATCAATTGTAGATTTTCCCTTTGTACTTCAATAGCCTTCAACTAGCCTTCATCAGAACAATATCTGACAAACAGAAAAGAACCATAGGCATAAATCTTATTTAATTGTTAGCTGAGAAGGTAATTTATATGACAAGTGATGGCTGACATTTCTTTTGAACCGTATTTTTAATTTTAAACTCAGATGGATAAATAAAAGTGAAGCACTTCAAAAGCAGAAAGAAAGCAATGAACAGCGCCAATTGTAAAATTGTATTGTAAAACCACATTGTGCCGCATGAATTGTAAAAATTCCAGACTAGCACTATTATTGCTTGAATTTATTCCTTGCACATTTCTATGGCATCATGCTGCTCACAAATACTGAAATTCTAGCTCCTGTAGGGTACCGTGAAATGTTTAATAAACATTTGGTGCAGTATGTACTGACTTCACATTATATACAAGGGTCTGTAAAAAATTTCTCAGATGCAGCGTAGCTGCTGTACAGATTGAACTAAAAATGCTTTCAGCCAGCTTAGGGGAAATTCAATCCATATTTGTGTTGATCTAGTGAAATTTCAGAAAATCCTGTGAAATGAATTTTGACTTTGCTCATGATAATCGCTGCATAGCTTTCCTCATTATCAAATTCGTTGACAAGGCTAGCTTTTCTGCCATCGTAAAACGTCATTACGTGTGGAATGATGAAAACAATGAATGACCCAGATAAGCATGTTCACTTAACATCTCTTTGTTCAATTATCTCTTCCGTTAGGCAGTTCATTTGATTAAAATAATGCAGTTGCATAATAAAGATATTTTATTTAATTTGTAAACAACAAGACATTTCAATTGTAGTTTTCCTTATTTCACTTCACAAAGCTTGTGCTATTTTCTGTTTCGTATTTTTTGAGATGCCTTTTCGAATGATGGGAAATAAATAAAGAATGAATTTCAGTTTGTGAATTAACGGAACCCACCATAAGCCAATACACAAATGAAGTGATACCCCGCTTCAGCGTCCGTAAAACATAAGAAAATTTTTTTAAAATC
>NW_003533193.1:0-1150 GCF_000181795.1 Trichinella spiralis
AAAAGACCCGTTCGTATATTGCTGAATTTCACCTGCTTGAAAGAATGTCCACGTACAAAGGCCACATTCAATGCTGACGTCCGACATTGCATTGAGGAGTTGAAGGATGAAATGGAGCGAATCAGAAACTCTGTTGATGAGCAACAACTTGATGCCAAGACGGCTCAGCAGCATGTTTTGGAATCTATGCCGTCAATTCTACGCAAGTCTTTTTTAAACCGAGATTACGGTATGTTGAAAGAAGCTGCAGGTGCAATTGGCTTAAAGCTGTTTCAGTTTCATCTCAATCGAGCAATTAGCGTTGGCCTGTGGCGTGAGGGTCATTCTGATCCAACGTGCCAAACTCCACCGGACGATTCGTCATAATGAGTTGTTTAACCAAGTAAAAAGAAATATTTCTTCGACATTATTTTCCCTTATCTCAAGTTTATTTATTTTCAAATGCAATTGCAATGATATTCAATTTCTTCTACCTACCTACGTATCAATTATTTAGTGTAACATAACTATTCATTACTATTAATTGTATAACATTTGTTCAATATTTGTTTCTTTAACAGCTTGCTGATTGATCTTTAAACATGCAATTTCTATTTGCTTAGTACTGAATTTGAGGTTTTGAATTTTCATCTCAATGTCTTGAATTATTTCAATATATGAAAACTGTTCTTCTTTAAAATATTCTATCATTGTTAGAATAAGAATAAATTCACTATAAAAGTAAATTATTAAAATATAATTCTTGTATATTTATTTACTTCTATTTACATTGCTTTTGAACTCGACATAGCAGTGAATTATTCTGTAATATTAATTTGCGAATAATATTCTGCAGTAACGCCTAAATTTCATAATTGCTTCAACCGGCGGCATCTTAGTAAGTATGTCCCCAATTAACACACACACGCGCGCGCACAGCAAATTTGCATACTCTTTGCAATGAAATAAAGCGTATTTGTTCAAATGCATAAATTCCTTTCTTCTTTTGCTTCCAATACGTTTTGCAAACCACGCGACACGCTTTTCTATTATAGCAAATAGCAAGAACAATACTATCCAATTGCAGCAACAACAGCAACAGCACTGATCTAAAAACAGGCGATTTACTTCCAAAAAAGACTGAACCAAATCTAATTGCGGTATTTCTTGA
>NW_003533194.1:0-3115 GCF_000181795.1 Trichinella spiralis
GCCCAAACATTCAGAGTGACACGAAGCATTATTTTCAGCCCGGGCACAGAGCAACTGAACGGCCGAAAAGTGATCAATCACCGCAAATCGATCTCTCACCCTCTCGTGCATACGTTTGAAAAATTTTCAAACCGCAAACTGCCCCTGCGAAAATGTTGAAAAAACAACAACATAACCTTCAAATTCGAAAACAATTCGCGAGAAAAAAATACACGAATCAAAAATCAACAAGCTGTAAATGAAAAAATCAAAGTGAAATAAAGTTAAAAATAAATAAAAAATGCCTGATCGAAGATGCAATTGAAACTGAACTTGACACACCGGGCTGCTTGTCCAATGCACGAAATTTCAACGCAGATGGCGCGGGCTACAATACAGTATATATACAGTACTGATACACAAGGATTAATTAACTACGTAAACTTACCTAAAAAAGTTTTTAATTTTCAACTAATGATATTTGCATGATAAATAAAGATGAACTATTTTTCTCGGCTTTTTATTATTTTAAAATATTTATAAAATCTTTTTTCAAAATAATAAGCGATATTTATTAATGGAAGATTTTGAATTTTGTACGAAGTTTTATAAATTGTTTCAAGTTGCTCAAAAGTCTATTGTTGAAATGCTTTATTTCATACGTGCATAATCAAAAAATTTGTTTTACTTGATTTCAATTTGCATAAATTAAATGTAACGTTATAGAAAACTGACGGTCACAGAGTAACAATCAACTTAGTGAACTTTGTTTTGCTAAGCTAGTGCGATTTTCTGTCCAGCTCACCTGATTTTCTTCGTTAGTATGGTTATATCTGACAAAGCTGCTCTTCCAGAGTTTCTGTCGTTCTTTTTCGTTCACTTGAGATGCTACGTGGAACCAGAACACCCAAACTTTTTCTTCTTCTCATTCAATGAGAACAAAAAGTGAACTTTTACTCATCAGACTCCAGCACACAATAAAGCAAGCAGATGACACTAGCAATTGGCCAATCCACACGCTACCCTGACATTCATGCATAATGTTGCATTTAATGCAACGAAAAAGTTCTTGTCTTTTTTCATCTTTCAAACACATACGTTCACACAGTCAGCGCAATCATTGTTCAAGCATCGTTGTTTTTGAGCTGTCTGTCATTTCTTTCATTGATCAATCCAAAACAAATATCATGATTCAGCAACATCTGATAGATTCATCATTGAAATACTGATAATTTATTATGAATATTTACGGAAGCACTCGAAATTCCCAGCATGTATTACTTTGCATGTTATATGAAATGCTTTTAATAAATTCACAGTCCTAAATTATTGAATGGCATGTCCAACGAAAAATTATGAACATTTTTTTAACATTTCATTCGCAATATTTTCATTGTTTGTATTGCATCTGTGCTGCATTTACAAAATATGAAACAAATCACTACGGATATTGCATTGGTTGCATGAAATAGCAATGTGAAAATTAGAAGACATTTTTAAAGCAAGCAGCACAGCAGGGATGTCTTTTTTACAAAGCATTAGCAAAGTAGAATAAATTTTAGTTTAAACTTCAATTAGCAATTAATTCATTACCATTATCAATCAGCAATTAGTAATTAATTACCTTACATTCATTATATAATCATTAATACATCCATATAGAATTTGTTTAAAATTTTTATTACGTTAAAAAACAAATGAAAAATATCGTTTTTTGCTTTTATTTATTAAATAATTAATTATTGTCTGAAAAATAATGACATCATTCAATTTTTGATCAATATTTTATTATATTGCTTAATTTAAATTCTGTAAAATACCTTTTGCCAATAAAAAGAAAACTTCTGCTTTGCCAAAATGATTGTTAATTCTAAGAAAGGGTAGTTTCCTATCGATATGATTAATACTTTAATATAAAATAGATTTTTAAGTTATTTAATTATGCTGACAATGAAATATATATTTAATTAAAATGTACATTTTGACAGCCTACTACATAATTTTAATGATCAGAAAACATAAATTGGAAATAATGGTGCTATTTTTGTCACAATGTGTTTACAGAGTGAATTTTACATACAGTACAAGTCCTTAACACTATGAACACCAGTACATCAGGTATCAATTAAAACAAGAAAATGGCTTTGTATTTCATTTCTTTCGTATTTCCAAGGGACAGACAACTTTACAACGGATGCAGTTAAACTGATATGATTTTGTCAATATTAACTTTGGTTGATTTTCATCATTAATTATAAAATATACACCATAATTTAAGAAATGCATACAGACATGCACATATATATATATGTGTGTGTATGTATAATTGAATTTATGCATATCCATAATTATTAAATTTTAAATTTGTAGTTATGAAACTGCTGTGGTTATTCACTTTATTATTTATTATTTCACTAGTCGAGAGCACTTCTGTAAGTAAAGTTTTTGATTTTGAATGTAATATTCCAAAGCGTAATGTGCATAATAATAGTAGCAAGGCTGAAATAAATGAAATACATTTTTTATCACTAAATCATAAAAAACTTTTAATAACTAATTTAAAAAATTAATTTTAATTTATTTTAATGTTACTCGAAATTTCAGACCAATGAAGAATATAAAGTAACATTGGAAAGTTTGGAGAAAAGCATACAGGTATGTAAAGCAATATTCAAAATAGCAATACAACATTTGCAGTCTTTTATTTTAATTTTGGAAAATAAACTTAATCTAGCAATTAAAATTCAAAGCAAAAGAATTAATAAAATGAATTCAATCAGCTACATGAAATTATATGATATAAAAGAATAAAATCCCTTCATAACATGACAATAATTAATTATGAAGTGAATTAATAACTACAAATTTAGACTGCTGACCAGTATACCACCATGCGTTCCGATTTAGAAGGCATTAACAAAAAATGCATAGAGAAATGTACAAAGAAAGCACATAAAATCATTTTAACTCCTTGCTTCCTGGCATCGGTTTCTTGAAAAAAGGTTTAAAGAAAAAGTCCAAAAAAAAGTAAGGGACTTTTTTATGGTTTTTAACTGATTTCGTGGATTTTATTTACTTTTTTCTCGAACATGTGTTCAATAATTAAAAAAATTGGCATTTTTAAAATTATTAATTA